>NW_023995813.1:0-79934 GCF_015586225.1 Lucilia sericata
TCTCTTATAGTTTTCGAGACGAACTTTTATGTTTTCACTCAAACGTACGTTTTTGGTAGGAAATAAAAGTGATCACAGATTTCACTTGTTTTTGCTGTATCTCTTATAGTTTCGAGAAAAACTAACTTTTATGTTTTCACTCAAAACGTTTGTTTTGGTAGGAAATAAAAGTGATCACAGATTTCACTTGTTTTTGCTGTATCTCTTATAGTTTTCGAGAAAAACGGACTTTATGTTTTCACTGAAAAAATACGTTTTTGGTAAGAAATAAAAGTGATCACAGATTTCACTTGTTTTTGCTGTATCTCTTATAGTTTTCGAGAAAAACGGACTTTTATGTTTTCACTCAAAAAATACGTTTTTGGTAGGAAATAAAAGTGATCACAGAGTTCACTTGTTTTTTGCTGTATCTCTTATAGTTTTCGAGAAAAACGGACTTTAATGTTTTCACTCAAAATATACGTTTTTGGTAGGAAATAAAAGTGGTCACAGGTTTCGCTTGTTTTTGCTGTATCTCTTATAGTTTTCGAGAAAAACGGACTTTTATGTTTTCACTTAAAAAATACGTTGTTGGTAGGAAATAAAACTGATTACAGATATCGCTTGTTTTTGCTGTACCTCTAAGATGACATTTCATTCCATCCTCGTTCATTTGAAAACTGTGTTAGTATGAAAATCTCTATTTAAGGTTCACAAGTTCATGTACAAAACTGTGCCGGAAAACGTTAAAACTCACATATAAAGTTAAATTTCAGCATGAGTTTATTTTTCTACTATGAAATAAAAAACATGGTCATTATTGATGAGCCATTGTAGAGTAATTTTTTCCCATATATGTGTACATATAGTGTCTACTTGTTTCCGTTATGGCGGAAAAGCAAATTGTATCATTGAAGTTTAATAACATTTGTTCTTAGGTTGTGTACACATTTCATAGAAAGAAAAGACTTTATTTTTATATTTCGAAAAATGCTACGAATATCAATACTTGTGTGCTTTTAGTTATATTAAGGGTCAAATCAATTCTTTGCTTTTAAGTGTTGTACAGCAAATATCCGATGTTGATAAAGCAAATCATCGTAAGCAAAAATTGTACGGATTCAATTTAGTTCAGGGCACTTTTCTTCAACAAATAGTAAACTACATTTTTAGAATAAATACTTTGTGAACAGCACTCACTTAAAAAATACCCATTGCTACAGCTGCTCTGGTTTCCTATCCTTCCGTTTTAAAATCCCCTCTCTCCCAAATATTAATTTTTCTATCTATATTAAATTTAATTCACTTATTTTTATATACATTTTTTCACACCACCATTTTATTAGATAAACAATTATTTATTTTATATTAATTTCATTATTTACTTAGTCAATTTTATATGGTATTTAAGTTAAAAAATTTATTCCATGTGTAAAGCTAAACAGCAAGAGATTTATTTATTTCATGCTATATCAAACAATATTTTTTTCCATATCACATACTTTTAGTTTGGTTTTAAGTTTTAGGCATGATTGTGCATGTTTATGCAGTTTGTAGGCCTTAATTAAATACTTTTTTTTTTGTTACAAAATTTACTTAATATGTATGCGTATATGTGTGTTTGTATTTTCCTATATGTGTGCATATTAACTTTTTCCATAAATTATAAATTTTTGCAAAAATTTTTATATAAATTTGTTTGCCAGTACTTCTGTGGAAATTTTTTGTTATTTTTTTATATTAAGTTTCCTGTGTGTTTATTTTCTCATATGACATTGTTAAAATGTGCATGTATAAATGTATCTTATATATACACCCGAATTATGTATGTCATCATATACTTGAAAAAATTACACACACATTTACGTACAATAACAATTAATAACATTATATGGAGTCTTCCATACATTCAAATTTTCAGAATATATATTATAGTGCAGAAGATATAGACTACAAAATATTATATGTAGACTAGACTATAGTCCAGACTATAGACAATACTTAGTCCAGACTATAGACTAGACTATAATAAAGACTATAGACTAGACTATAGTCCAGATTTTAGACTAGACTATAGTTCAGACTATAGACAAGACTATAGTCCAGACTATAGACTAGACTATAGTCCAGACAATAGACCAGACTATAGTCCAGACTATAGACTAGACTATAGTATAGGCTATAGACTAGACTATAGACTAGACTATAGTATAGACTATCGACTAGACTATAGTTCAGACTATAGACTATACTATAGTCCAGACTATAGACTAGAGTATAGTCCAGACTATAGACTAGACTATAGTCCAGATTATAGACTAAACTATAGTCCAGACTATAGACTAGACTATAGTTCAGACTATAGACTAGACTATAGACTAAACTATAGACTAGACTATAGACTAGACTATAGACTAGACTATAGACTAGACTATAGACTAGACTATAGACTAGACTATAGACTAGACTATAGACTAGACTATAGACTAGACTATAGACTAGACTAAAGACTAGACTATAGACTAGACTATAGACTAGACTATAGACTAGACTATAGACTAGACTATAGACTAGACTATAGACTAGACTATAGACTAGACTATAGGCTAGACTATAGACTAGACTATAGACTAGACTATAGACTAGACTATAGACTAGACTATAGTCCAGACTATAGGCTAGACTATAGTCCAGACTATAGACTACACTACAGATTTGACTATAGACTACACTACAGATTTGACTATAGAATAGACTATAGTCCAGACTATAGACTATAGTCCAGATTATAGACTAAACTATAGTCCAGACTATAGACTAGACTATAGTTTAGACTATAGACTAGACTATAGACTAAACTATAGACTAGACTATAAACTAGACTATAGACTAGACTATAGACTAGACTATAGACTAGACTATAGACTAGACTATAGACTAGACTATAGACTAGACTATAGACTAGACTATAGACTAGACTATAGACTAGACTATAGACTAGACTATAGACTAGACTATAGACTAGACTATAGACTAGACTATAGACTAGACTATAGACTAGACTATAGACTAGACTATAGACTAGACTATAGACTAGACTATAGACTAGACTATAGACTAGACTATAGACTAGACTATAGACTAGACTAGACTATAGACTAGACTATAGGCTAGACTATAGAATAGACTATAGACTAGACTATAGACTAGACTATAGTCCAGACTATAGGCTAGACTATAGTCCAGACTATAGACTACACTACAGATTTGACTATAGAATAGACTATAGTCCAGACTATAGACTAGACTATAGTCCAGACTATAGACTAGACCATAGTCCAGACTATAGACTAGACTATAGTCCAGGCTATAGACTAGACTATGGTCCAGGCTATAGTCCAGGCTATAGACTAGACTATAGTCCAGACTATAGACTAGACTATAGTATAGACTATATACTAGACTATAGACTAGACTATAGTCCAGACTATAGACTAGACTATAGTCCAGACTATAGACTAGACTATAGACTAGACTATAGTCCAAACTATATACTAGACAATAGTCCAGTCTATTGACTAGACTATAGTCCAGACTATAGACTAGACTATAGTCCAGACTATAGACTAGACTATAGTCCAGACTATAGACTAGACTATAGTCCAGACTATAGACTATACTAGTCCAGACTATAGACTAGACTATAGTCCAGACTATAGAAAAGACTATAGTCCAGACAATAGACTATACTATAGTCCAGACTATAGACTATACTATAGTCCAGACTATAGACTATACTATAGTCCAGACTATAGACTAGACTATAGTCCAGACTATAGACTAGACTATAGTCCAGACTATAGACTAGACTATAGTCCAGACTATAGACTAAACTATAGTCCAGACTATAGTCTAGTCAATAGACTGGACTATTGTCTAGTACATAGTTTGGACTATAGTCTAGTCTATAGTCTAGTCTATAGTCCAGACTATAGACTAGACTATAGACTAGACCATAGTCCAGACTATAGACTAGACTATAGTCCAGACTATAGACTAGACCATAGTCCAGACTATAGACTAGACTACAATCTAGACTATAGTCCAGCCTAATATCCAGAGTCTTCCATTTTTTTGTTACAATACATGTAAGTATATTTTAACTGTTTTAAAATCCCACTTAAATTATTGTAGGCTCCCATTTGCAATAAAAAATGTACATAGAATATCATAATATATGCGTTTCTGTTTGGTTAACTTCCGCCTAGATGAATTTTCTAAAACTGGAGAAAACTTAACTTTTAATTATACATTATATGATTACACACACTTGTATAAATTTACATATATCCACACACCTAAACACACAAACTTTTAATACACTTCTATTCTCTTAGTGTCATATTTTTTATTCGAAACATTAACCAAATTTCAACAAAACTGAAAAACTTTTTCAAACTTTAAACTTTTCAAACATCCTTTTGTTTTAACAATTAAACTAATATTTTATACCCAGATGAGTTAAACTCATTTTGTAGAGTTAAATTTTTAATTTATTTTGAATAATTTTAAATTTATTGGCAGAACACAAAAATAATGTAATATTTTTAGTTGACAATAGAAAAGTTTTCAAAATTGTTAAATTTATACTCGCGCCCTTGATGTCCTACAGTTTTTTTTAGAGGTCAATTATTAAAGTTATTGATTGTTTTAGATTTCATTCAAATATTTTATTATCGAACTAATATTTCATATAAATTTCAAATCCCCTACAACGAAATGCTTTGACATCTATTTCATATTTTTTCACTCGATGTTTTTCATTTAACTGAAGATATTACCTTTTTCATATTGTACACTATGTGCTTTACTATGCATTAAACTAAAAACTCCCTGGTGTTTTTCTTTTATAAAAACCATCATTCAATATACTCACATAACGCGTTTATATACAAAAAACAATGCCATTCTGATCATGCGTCCATAACGCATTGGTGGGCATCAAATTTATAACATATGCAGATGTTGCAGAATTTCAAGATTTAAAATCCGGATGATATTGTATTTAAATTTTTTTGAAACAACAAAATAAGTCATTGGCAAATATAGTACAGCAAGAGTATATAAGAATTCCATGTGTTCTTCAGTGCGCACATACAATATGTAGAATGAGCATAATAGAAAAATTAACATACAGTGAAGGGCCAAAAACGACATAAATTCTGAGACTTGGAAATAGACTATTACATAGACTCTAGTCTATAGTCTGGTCTATAGTCTAGTCTATAGTCTAGTCTATAGTCTAGTCTATAGTCTAGTCTATAGTCTAGTCTATAGTCTAGTCTATAGTCTAGTCTATAGTCTAGTCTATAGTCTAGTCCAGGGGTCGGCAAACTTTTGAGTCGGAAGAGCCAAAATTTACAGTTTACAAAACATATATTTTAAAAGAGCCACAAAATTGTTGTTTATTAAAACTTTACAAATACTTTATGAATTCACTTCAAAAACATAAAGTTGGTTTAATTATCTACAGGACATTCTGCAAGGAATCTTTCTTATAGATTTTTGAATTTTTATGGGTCATTCGAATGCATTTTTTAAACACTCGTTATATAAAAATATAGAATTTTATTAGAGTAGGGCGACAGTGTTATCATTTAAAAGGCATTTGGAAACATATCAGGAAATGTAAAAATCACGAAAATTGATGACGCAGCAAATGCAGTATAAAGTAATATATTAATTTGGAGGCAATCGAGATAAATATTTTACCAACCCCAATATTAGGTCCTTTTCAGAAAATGACTAACGATCATAATTGACTTAACAGTAGCAATATAGCGGCGAAATTCAAAATATACAACTTTTATAAGAACAAAAATCTATCTTCCAAATTTGATTTTAACGTTCATAACTGTCTTAATAATAGCAGTATTATGACAAAATTCAATACAAACATAACATAAACATAATTGACCAATCCCCTTTTAAGAGGTCTACTTCGGAAAATAACTTTAACGTTCATAACTGATTTAATTAACGCTCATAACATGCTTAATAATACCAGCATAGTGGTGCAATTCGTCATAAACAAGTTTATAGGAACAAAAATATCTGTACCAAATTTAATAAGGATGGATTCAGAATTGACCCTACCCACCCATATAGTGTCCACTTTCGAAAACTACGAAAAATACAAGTATAGTGATGAAAATCAACACAAACAAGTAGGATCCAAAATTTCATTACCAAATTTTGTAAGGATGGGTCGGTCCATAATACCCTTTCTGGTACCTTATTTATAGCCAAAAATTGTATGTCAAAAATATATCAATCTTTTATAAATCACTGTAAAACGTTTCTAAAACGCGCAATATTTAAATATTGAAGTTTTTAAATAGAACAAGTTTTTAGTATTTACCCAGCAAAAACTCGATAATGGGTTGTACTTCCATAACCACTTACTTTTCAATAACTACTACTTACCGTCTGCATTACTTAGAATTACTCTAGTAATGAATTTCTTATAATCTGATATAGAAGTACTTTATTTTCGGCCTTGTCATTTTGTTTGCATATTTTATTTAATTGCGTTTTAAGAATTGTGTTTTACAAAAAATAAAACAAAATTAATTTTGATTGTGAAAACCATTATTTGATGCGCAATAAAAAAGCTAAGGAGTGGTACAGTGTGTAGAACATTTGACTAAATAATCGAAGTCCCTAATTCGTATTCTAGCTGGATCTGTTTATTATTAAAAAACAAAACAACTTACTCAACAACTGTTTTGTAAGAGAAATTGCAAGTACTTCTTTAACTTCCTATTAGTAAGCGTGCGTAGAAGTACTTGCCTCCAATGACATCACCGTGTTAAAATAATGACTTAAAATGCTAATGAAGAAGTAGTGAAAAGAAATTTTATTAGCTTTTTAACTCATTACTTTTCAATGTAAGTTTTTCCTGGGTAACTGTGTTCAAACTCTCTACAATGTTAAGTAATTATTTAATTACTATATTTTCAATTTCCAAAAAATATGTTTTAATTCGAAAAACACGAAAATTTCGGAATGTATGATTATGTTTTACATTTTATCTAATGGCACATCGTAAGAGCGCTCATGATACCCCATCGTTTATAGGGAACTTTTCAACTAAAAATTTAAATAATTAAAAATTTTCTTACAATACTAACTTGTACATGGAACAAATTCAATAGGAGAGATAGGTTTGTATAGCTTTAGAAAGTTTGGATCATAACGTGTTGTTTAAAGTTTCACAAACGACTCTAAACTTTTATTTGTTAGTTGTCTCACATACAAAACGATTAAACAAAGTTGAAATGTTGTGTATATTGTAGAAACGTTTGCGAATTGTTTTGTTAGTTTTAACAAACACTGCTCGTTAATCTATTCAGAAAGATATATATTTTTTTATAAAATAAAAAATTGCGTATGAAACTAAAGAGCCATAGCTCCACATCCAAAGAGCCGCATTTGGCTCGCGAGCCGTAGTTTGCCGACCCCTGGTCTAGTCTATAGTCTAGTCTATAGTCTAGTCTATAGTCTAGTCTATAGTCTAGTCTATAGTCTAGTCTATAATCTAGTCTATAGTCTAGTCATAGTCTAGTCTATAGTCTAGTCTAGTCTAGTCTAGTCTAGTCTATAGTCTAGTCTATAGTCTAGTCTATAGTCTAGTCTATAGTCTAGTCTATAGTCTAGTCTATAGTCTAGTCTATAGTCTAGTCTATAGTCCCTATCTATAGTCTAGTCTATAGTCTAGTCTATAGTCTAGTCTATAGTCTAGTCTATAGTCTAGTCTATAGTCTAGTCTATAGTCTAGTCTATAGTCTAGTCTATAGTCTAGTCTATAGTCTAGTCTATAGTCTAGTCTATAGTCTAGTCTATAGTCTAGTCTATAGTCTAGTCTATAGTCTAGTCTATAGTCTAGTCTATAGTCTTCTATAGTCTAGTCTATAGTCTAGTCTATAGTCTAGTCTATAGTCTAGTCTATAGTCTAGTCTATAGTCTAGTCTATAGTCTAGTCTATAGTCTATAGTCTAGTCTATAGTCTAGTCTATAGTCTATAGTCTAGTCTATAGTCTAGTCTATAGTCTAGTCTATAGTCTAGTCTATAGTCTAGTCTATAGTCTAGTCTATAGTCTAGTCTATAGTCTAGTCTATAGTCTAGTCTATAGTCTAGTCTATAGTCTAGTCTATAGTCTAGTCTATAGTCTAGTCTATAGTCTAGTCTATAGTCTAGTCTATAGTCTAGTCTATAGTCTAGTCTATAGTCTAGTCTATAGTCTAGTCTATAGTCTAGTCTATAGTCTAGTCTATAGTCTAGTCTATAGTCTAGTCTATAGTCTAGTCTATAGTCTAGTCTATAGTCTAGTCTATAGTCTAGTCTATAGTCTAGTCTATAGTCTAGTCTATAGTCTAGTCTATAGTCTAGTCTATAGTCTAGTCTATAGTCTAGTCTATAGTCTAGTCTATAGTCTAGTCTATAGTCTAGTCTATAGTCTAGTCTATAGTCTAGTCTATAGTCTAGTCTATAGTCTAGTCTATAGTCTAGTCTATAGTCTAGTCTATAGTCTAGTCTATAGTCTAGTCTATAGTCTAGTCTATAGTCTAGTCTATAGTCTAGTCTATAGTCTAGTCTATAGTCTAGTCTATAGTCTAGTCTATAGTCTAGTCTATAGTCTAGTCTATAGTCTAGTCTATAGTCTAGTCTATAGTCTAGTCTATAGTCTAGTCTATAGTCTAGTCTATAGTCTAGTCTATAGTCTAGTCTATAGTCTAGTCTATAGTCTAGTCTATAGTCTAGTCTATAGTCTAGTCTATAGTCTAGTCTATAGTCTAGTCTATAGTCTAGTCTATAGTCTAGTCTATAGTCTAGTCTATAGTCTAGTCTATAGTCTAGTCTATAGTCTAGTCTATAGTCTAGTCTATAGTCTAGTCTATAGTCTAGTCTTAGTCTAGTCTATGTCTAGTCTATAGTCTAGTCTATAGTCTAGTCTATAGTCTAGTCTATAGTCTAGTCTATAGTCTAGTCTATAGTCTAGTCTATAGTCTAGTCTATAGTCTAGTCTATAGTCTAGTCTATAGTCTAGTCTATAGTCTAGTCTATAGTCTAGTCTATAGTCTAGTCTATAGTCTAGTCTATAGTCTAGTCTATAGTCTAGTCTATAGTCTAGTCTATAGTCTAGTCTATAGTCTAGTCTATAGTCTAGTCTATAGTCTAGTCTATAGTCTAGTCTATAGTCTAGTCTATAGTCTAGTCTATAGTCTAGTCTATAGTCTAGTCTATAGTCTAGTCTATAGTCTAGTCTATAGTCTAGTCTATAGTCTAGTCTATAGTCTAGTCTATAGTCTAGTCTATAGTCTAGTCTATAGTCTAGTCTAGTCTCTCTATAGTCTAGTCTATAGTCTAGTCTATAGTCTAGTCTATAGTCTAGTCTATAGTCTAGTCTATAGTCTAGTCTATAGTCTAGTCTATAGTCTAGTCTATAGTCTAGTCTATAGTCTAGTCTATAGTCTAGTCTATAGTCTAGTCTATAGTCTAGTCTATAGTCTAGTCTATAGTCTAGTCTATAGTCTAGTCTATAGTCTAGTCTATAGTCTAGTCTATAGTCTAGTCTATAGTCTAGTCTAGTCTAGTCTATAGTCTAGTCTATAGTCTAGTCTATAGTCTAGTCTATAGTCTAGTCTATAGTCTAGTCTATAGTCTAGTCTATAGTCTAGTCTATAGTCTAGTCTATAGTCTAGTCTATAGTTAGTCTATAGTCTAGTCTATAGTCTAGTCTATAGTCTAGTCTATAGTCTAGTCTATAGTCTAGTCTATAGTCTAGTCTATAGTCTAGTCTATAGTCTAGTCTATAGTCTAGTCTATAGTCTAGTCTATAGTCTAGTCTATAGTCTAGTCTATAGTCTAGTCTGGTCTATAGTCTATAGTCTGGTCTATAGTCTAGCCTATAGTCTAGTCTATAGTCTAGTCTATAGTCTAGTCTATAGTCTAGTCTATAGTCTAGTCTATAGTCTAGTCTATAGTCTAGTCTATAGTCTAGTCTATAGTCTAGTCTATAGTCTAGTCTATAGTTTAGTCTATAGTCTAGTCTATAGTCTAGTCTATAGTCTGGTCTATAGTCTAGTCTATTGTCTAGTCTATAGTCTAGTCTATAGTCTAGTCTATAGTCTAGTCTATAGTCTAGTCTATAGTCTAGTCTATAGTCTAGTCTATAGTCTAGTTTATAATCTAGTAAATCTAGTCTATAGTCTAGTCTATAGTCTAGTCTATAGTCTAGTCTATAGTCTAGTCTATAGTCTAGTCTATAGTCTAGTCTATAGTCTAGTCTATAGTCTAGTCTATAGTCTAGTCTATAGTCTAGTCTATAGTCTAGTCTATAGTCTAGTCTATAGTCTAGTCTATAGTCTAGTCTATAGTCTAGTCTATAGTCTAGTCTATAGTCTAGTCTATAGTCTAGTCTATAGTCTAGTCTATAGTCTAGTCTATAGTCTAGTCTATAGTCTGTCTATAGTCTAGTCTATAGTCTAGTCTATAGTCTAGTCTATAGTCTAGTCTATAGTCTAGTCTATAGTCTAGTCTATAGTCTAGTCTATAGTCTAGTCTATAGTCTAGTCTATAGTCTAGTCTATAGTCTAGTCTATAGTCTAGTCTATAGTCTAGTCTATAGTCTAGTCTAGTCTAGTCTATAGTCTAGTCTATAGTCTAGTCTATAGTCTAGTCTATAGTCTAGTCTATAGTCTAGTCTATAGTCTAGTCTATAGTCTAGTCTATAGTCTAGTCTATAGTCTAGTCTATAGTCTAGTCTATAGTCTAGTCTATAGTCTAGTCTATAGTCTAGTCTATAGTCTAGTCTATAGTCTAGTCTATAGTCTAGTCTATAGTCTAGTCTATAGTCCAGTCTATAGTCTAGTCTATAGTCTATAGTCTATAGTCTATAGTCTAGTCTATAGTCTAGTCTATAGTCTAGTCTATAGTCTAGTCTATGTCTAGTCTATAGTCTAGTCTATAGTCTAGTCTATAGTCTAGTCTATAGTCTAGTCTATAGTCTAGTCTATAGTCTAGTCTATAGTCTAGTCTATAGTCTAGTCTATAGTCTAGTCTATAGTCTAGTCTATAGTCTAGTCTATAGTCTAGTCTATAGTCTAGTCTATAGTCTAGTCTATAGTCTAGTCTATAGTCTAGTCTATAGTCTAGTCTATAGTCTAGTCTATAGTCTAGTCTATAGTCTAGTCTATAGTCTAGTCTATAGTCTAGTCTATAGTCTAGTCTATAGTCTAGTCTATAGTCTAGTCTATAGTCTAGTCTATAGTCTAGTCTATAGTCTAGTCTATAGTCTAGTCTATAGTCTAGTCTATAGTCTAGTCTATAGTCTAGTCTATAGTCTAGTCTATAGTCTAGTCTATAGTCTAGTCTATAGTCTAGTCTATAGTCTAGTCTATAGTCTAGTCTATAGTCTAGTCTATAGTCTAGTCTATAGTCTAGTCTATAGTCTAGTCTATAGTCTAGTCTATAGTCTAGTCTATAGTCTAGTCTATAGTCTAGTCTATAGTCTAGTCTATAGTCTAGTCTATAGTCTAGTCTATAGTCTAGTCTATAGTCTAGTCTATAGTCTAGTCTATAGTCTAGTCTATAGTCTAGTCTATAGTCTAGTCTATAGTCTAGTCTATAGTCTAGTCTATAGTCTAGTCTATAGTCTAGTCTATAGTCTAGTCTAGTCTAGTCTATAGTCTAGTCTATAGTCTAGTCTATAGTCTAGTCTATAGTCTAGTCTATAGTCTAGTCTATAGTCTAGTCTATAGTCTAGTCTATAGTCTAGTCTATAGTCTAGTCTATATAGTCTAGTCTATAGTCTAGTCTATATAGTCTAGTCTATAGTCTAGTCTATATAGTCTAGTCTATAGTCTAGTCTATATAGTCTAGTCTATAGTCTAGTCTATAGTCTAGTCTATAGTCTAGTCTATAGTCTAGTCTATAGTCTAGTCTATAGTCTAGTCTATAGTCTAGTCTATAGTCCAGTCTATAGTCTAGTCTATAGTCTATATAGTCTATAGTCTAGTCTATAGTCTAGTCTATAGTCTAGTCTATAGTCTAGTCTATTGTCTAGTCTATTGTCTAGTCTATAGTCTAGTTTATAGTCTAGTCTATAGTCTAGTCTATAGTCTAGTCTATAGTCTAGTCTATTCTAGTCTATAGTCTAGTCTATAGTCTAGTCTATAGTCTAGTCTATAGTCTAGTCTATAGTCTAGTCTATAGTCTAGTCTATAGTCTAGTCTATAGTCTAGTCTATAGTCTAGTCTAGTCTAGTCTATAGTCTAGTCTATAGTCTAGTCTATAGTCTAGTCTATAGTCTCTATAGTCTAGTCTATAGTCTAGTCTATAGTCTAGTCTATAGTCTAGTCTATAGTCTAGTCTATAGTCTAGTCTATAGTCTAGTCTAGTCTAGTCTATAGTCTAGTCTATAGTCTAGTCTATAGTCTAGTCTATAGTCTAGTCTATAGTCTAGTCTATAGTCTAGTCTATAGTCTAGTCTATAGTCTAGTCTATAGTCTAGTCTATAGTCTAGTCTATAGTCTAGTCTATAGTCTAGTCTATAGTCTAGTCTATAGTCTAGTCTATAGTCTAGTCTATAGTCTAGTCTATAGTCTAGTCTATAGTCTAGTCTATAGTCTAGTCTATAGTCTAGTCTATAGTCTAGTCTATAGTCTAGTCTATAGTCTAGTCTATAGTCTAGTCTATAGTCTAGTCTATAGTCTAGTCTATAGTCTAGTCTATAGTCTAGTCTATAGTCTAGTCTATAGTCTAGTCTATAGTCTAGTCTATAGTCTAGTCTATAGTCTAGTCTATAGTCTAGTCTATAGTCTAGTCTATAGTCTAGTCTATAGTCTAGTCTATAGTCTGTAGTCTATAGTCTGTAGTCTATAGTCTAGTCTAGTCATAGTCTAGTCTATATCTAGTCTAGTCTATAGTCTAGTCTATAGTCTAGTCTATAGTCTAGTCTATAGTCTAGTCTATAGTCTAGTCTATAGTCTAGTCTATAGTCTAGTCTATAGTCTAGTCTATAGTCTAGTCTATAGTCTAGTCTATAGTCTAGTCTATAGTCTAGTCTATAGTCTAGTCTATAGTCTAGTCTATAGTCTAGTCTATAGTCTAGTCTATAGTCTAGTCTATAGTCTAGTCTATAGTCTAGTCTATAGTCTAGTCTATAGTCTAGTCTATAGTCTAGTCTATAGTCTAGTCTATAGTCTAGTCTATAGTCTAGTCTATAGTCTAGTCTATAGTCTAGTCTATAGTCTAGTCTATAGTCTAGTCTATAGTCTAGTCTATAGTCTAGTCTATAGTCTAGTCTATAGTCTAGTCTATAGTCTAGTCTATAGTCTAGTCTATAGTCTAGTCTATAGTCTAGTCTATAGTCTAGTCTATAGTCTAGTCTATAGTCTAGTCTATAGTCTAGTCTATAGTCTAGTCTATAGTCTAGTCTATAGTCTAGTCTATAGTCTAGTCTATAGTCTAGTCTATAGTCTAGTCTATAGTCTAGTCTATGTCTAGTCTAGTCGTCTATAGTCTAGTCTATAGTCTAGTCTATAGTCTAGTCTATAGTCTAGTCTATAGTCTAGTCTATAGTCTAGTCTATAGTCTAGTCTATAGTCTAGTCTATAGTCTAGTCTATAGTCTAGTCTATAGTCTAGTCTATAGTCTAGTCTATAGTCTAGTCTATAGTCTAGTCTATAGTCTAGTTATAGTCTAGTCTATAGTCTAGTCTATAGTCTAGTCTATAGTCTAGTCTATAGTCTAGTCTATAGTCTAGTCTATAGTCTAGTCTATAGTCTAGTCTATAGTCTAGTCTATAGTCTAGTCTATAGTCTAGTCTATAGTCAGTCTATAGTCATAGTCTAGTATAGTCTAGTCTATAGTCTAGTCTATATCTAGTCTATAGTCTAGTCTATAGTCTAGTCTATAGTCTAGTCTATAGTCTAGTCTATAGTCTAGTCTATAGTCTAGTCTATAGTCTAGTCTATAGTCTAGTCTATAGTTAGTCTATAGTCTAGTCTATGTCAGTCTATAGTCTAGTCTATAGTCTAGTCTATAGTCTAGTCTATAGTCTAGTCTAGTCTAGTCTATAGTCTAGTCTATAGTCTAGTCTATAGTCTAGTCTATAGTCTAGTCTATAGTTCTAGTCTATAGTCTAAGTTCTATAGTCTAGTCTATAGTCTAGTCTATAGTCTAGTCTATAGTCTAGTCTATAGTCTAGTCTATAGTCTTAGTCTATAGTCTAGTCTATAGTCTAGTCTATAGTCTAGTCTATAGTCTAGTCTATGTCTAGTCTATAGTCTAGGTCTATAGTCTAGTCTATAGTCTAGTCTATAGTCTAGTCTATAGTCTAGTCTATAGTCTAGTCTATAGTCTAGTCTATAGTCTAGTCTATAGTCTAGTCTATGTCTAGTCTATAGTCTAGTCTATAGTCTAGGTCTATAGTCTAGTGCTATAGTCTAGTCTATAGTCTAGTCTATAGGTCTAGTCTATAGTCTAGTCTATAGTCTAGTTCTATAGTCTAGTCTATAGTCTAGTCTATAGGTCTAGTCTATAGTCTAGTTATAGTCTAGTCTATAGTCTAGTCTATAGTCTAGTCTATAGTCTAGTCTATAGTCTAGTCTATAGTCTAGGTCTATAGTTAGTATATTAGTCTGGTCTATAGTCTAGTCTATTGTCTAGTCTATAGTCTAGTCGTCATAGTCTAGTCTATAGTCTAGTCTATAGTTAGTCTATAGTCTAGTCTATAGTCTAGTCTATAGTCTAGTCTATAGTCTAGTCTATAGTCTAGTCTATAGTCTAGTCTATAGTCTAGTCTATAGTCTAGTTTATAGTCTAGTCTATAGTCTAGTCTATAGTCTAGTCTATAGTCTAGTCTATAGTCTAGTCTATAGTCTAGTCTATAGTCTAGTCTATAGTCTAGTCTATAGTCTAGTCTATAGTCTAGTCTATACTCTAGTCTATAGTCTAGTTTATAATCTAGTCCATAGTCTAGTTTGAAAATGTGTTCATTCCGAATATTTATTTTCTTTAGCTAGGTTTTAAAGGAAAATTTTTATCCACCACTGTAGATTTAAATGCTTAAGATTAAAGATGAATGTGATACAACTGATGATGAATATCTTGTATTCTTTTTCTGATAGTTCCCCGATGGCGTTTAACTACAACTTGGCTCATGTAAATATGAGCGATTCAAGAAAAGTGGTTAAATCGGACTTTAAATGGTATTAAAATTAGCATCAAAAGGCTAACCTGACAACACTGGTTATGACATACAACAGCAAGATTCCTCCGCATTAATAACTTGTCTTTACAAGCCAAAACAGAGAAAAAATTGTATTGACAGCTGACTTGTTATGAGTTTTTGGTAAACTTAAGCAGTTTACTTAAGAAAAAATGCCATTTTGATTTCAAAGACATAAAAATTTGTTTAAATATTATTTTACAAATAAAAAATAAACGCTATTCTCTTAGAATTCTTAACCACCAGCTACTGCGTTCGGTACAAATGTTTTTAATTTATTAGTGTTTTTTAAACATTTTATGGTTTTGTCCAAATCCTTTAGTCTTTCCAACATGTTTTCACACTTAATGGTTAAACTCCGTGCTGAAGCAATCATGGTTAAACTGTTGTACTTTATGTTTTTATTTAGTTTTATATTTTATTTGTGTAGATGCATTTGTTTAAATTGGTTTTAACCGCAAAAACTCGTGTGGTTTCAGTTACTATTTTACACTTCAGTACAATCATGGCGAAAAGGAATAAAAAGAAGTAGAGAATGTGCTGGAGAAAAAGGCAACAGAAATAGAAAAATGTAAAAAAAAACAGTAAAATTTTTCTAAATCCAGAATTGATAATAATTTTATATAGATTTTATGTGATGGATTTTAGGGACACCTTAAGAAAGTAGAAAAAGAGATTACGTTACTTGTCCATAGATCTAGTCTATAATTTGGACAATAGACTAGATCTATAGTTATACTCCAGCTGTTAGAACAAACTATAAGCTAGACTAAAGTGTAGACTATGGTCTGAATACAAGCTTGGTTTAGAGCTCTAGCCCATAAAAGTAATTAAAGTCCGATCTGAAATTGTTTCCTTATTCTGGTTATGAAAAACTAAATAAGTTAAAATCCTAAATTCTTAAACATTGATTTTGGAAAATAATAAATAGATACAACAGCAACAGGAAATAAAACTAGAACAAAAAGAAACACCAACATAAGCCTAAAGCTGCAACAAACACCAGCAACTAAAAAAAGTATTAAACATCAAGATGGTCATCTCTTGGCTACAGCTTACTATACAAATGACCAACTAGACAACCAACTGACCGACCGACTGAACCAAAGACCTGTTACAAAATGTCAAAGTTTAGAAAATTGCAACAGATTGTTTGAAGCAGAAGAAATAGCAACAAAAAAATAACAAAAGAACAAACCGTCCAAATCTTCTAATTGTTGCATGACTTACTAAAGACACTCACTCACACACATACACACACACACAAAAACAACTGCTAAACACAGTAACTGATGATGAGACAAAAGAAAAATGATGATGAAAAAAATTCAAACAACTGGTATTAAAAATAAAGAAAAAATAAAAAAAGAAATTTAAACCGGAAAAACAAAGAGCTTGTCAAAAGATCAAATAAAATACATGTAGTTTAGGCCATAAAGCCATACATTTACACAATTCACATCTTGTGGTTGTGTCTGGCAAATAAACTGACTGTAGAAAAAAAGTAAAAAACAGAACACAACATAGTTGGAATTATAAGAAAAAAGTTTATACATAAAAAGGAGCAGGCTACTACATACAACTTGTGGACATGATAAAACATGCAGAAGGAAAATTGCAAAAAGCTGTAATAATAGAACACACAAAATGTTTTATAGGTGATAAAAGGATTTTACTTAATGAAAATATGTTCACAAGATATAAAGGCACTTAGAGAAAAGAGGAAAATATTTTTAAAATAAGACAGGACCATTTAAGGGATTGCAATATACATACATACATATCGTTCACTTACTACAAGACTGGCATAAACCAACATAAGGTTTTTTGGAACTGAGTTCTAGAAAAAGTGTGTCGCGTTAAAGTATTTCATACAGTCTAGTCTATAGTCTAGTCTATAGTCTGACCTATAGTTTAGTCTATATTCAGGTCTACAGCCTAGTCAATATAGTATAGACTAACCCATACACTAGACTGTAGACTAGACTATAGACTAGACTATAGACTAGACTACAGACTAGACTATAGTCTATTCTATAGTCTAGTCTATAGTCTAGTCTATAGTCTAGTCTATAGTCTATTCTATAGTCTAGTCTATAGTCTATTCTATAGTCTATAGTCTAGTCTATAGTCTAGTCTACAGTCTAGACTATAGTCTATTCTATAGTCTACTCTATAGTCTGGTCTATAGTCTAGTCTATAGTCTATTCTATAGTCTATTCTATAGTCTAGTCTATAGTCTAGTCTATAGTCTAGTCTATAGTCTAGTCTATAGTCTAGTCTATAGTCTAGTCTATAGTCTAGTCTATAGTCTAGTCTATAGTCTAATCTATAGTCTAGTCTATAGTCTAGTCTATAGTCTAGTCTATAGTCTAGTCTATAGTCTAGTCTATAGTCTAGTCTATAGTCTAGTCTATAGTCTAGTCTATAGTCTAGTCTATAGTCTAGTCTATAGTCTAGTCTATAGTCTAGTCTATAGTCTAGTCTATAGTCTAGTCTATAGTCTAGTCTATAGTCTAGTCTATAGTCTAGTCTATAGTCTAGTCTATAGTCTAGTCTATAGTCTAGTCTATAGTCTAGTCTAGTCTATAGACTAGACTATAGACTAGACTATAGACTAGACTATAGACTAGACTATAGACTATAGATTAGACTATAGACTAAACTATAGACTAGACTATATACTAGACTATAGACTAGACTAGTCTATAGAATAGACTTTAGATTATAGACTGCTCTATGGACCAGACTATAGAGTAGACTAGACTATACACTAGAATATAAATAATACTATAGGTTAGACTTTATTCATAGCATATCCATGACAATAAACTAGACTACTATTATAGGCTAAACTATAGATTACACAGCAGATTAGTTATAGCACTAGAAATATTACCTTTAATATTAAACCTTTTTTAAAATTCAACAATCCTAGCAAAATTATTTCACTCCCTCTAGTAAACAATTTAAAAGTCAACATAACACAAAGGCTGACCACAACATTTTAAACATACAATTCTTTTCCTCTACCATCACAAATACAAAGAGAAGTTGGAACAATTACAAACAAATAACCAGCCCTATAATAAACGGAATTTACCTTTGTAAACAACATAAAAAACTGTAACGAAAAAAATAATAATAAATAAATTTAAATTAAAAATGTAAAACATGTATGACAATGTAGCATGGATCACAAAGAAACATACACCAACATACGCACAGCTAGATGGGTCATGATTATGCCCAGAATGTTGGAGGATAATGATGGTTCATTGGTGGTTGGAATCCGGTGTGTGTTGCTTTTGATGGTTCTCTTGCTGGTGTAACAAATGGGAAATGGTCATGGTCGTAAAAGCAATACCAACAGCCATACAGTTAGCCTACAATATACTTTTAGCCAAATTTTGTAGTTGTTGTCATAGTTGTACTTTAACACGAAACAAAAATATGTATCAAACTGAAAACAAACAAAAAAAATAAATAAAATACAAGTGACAACTACAATCAGGAACACAAGAAGGATGCTGGAACGTACTAGCACTGTTGATGATGACGAGCAGGATATAAATACAGAGGAAGTTTGTATGTGAGCAATTGGAGTTGTATAAATGTTTATTACTACACCACTGTTACATTGGCCAATGGTGACCAACAAGGCACAAAATAGCAATTTTATGCCAATAATAATAAAGACTCTTTGCGTAACAAGAAACCAAAAACAACAGCAATGATTAAAACAAATGGGGAAACACCAAGGGGGAATATAAAATGGAATTTAAATACAAAACAAACCAACGAACCGCTCAACCGTCCAACCCACGAAATAGCCAAAAAATCAACTTTGCATGGTGATTACAGAAATGAAACAAAAAAATTAATTGAAAGGGGTGGGTGTATTAAGTTGCTTATCCAATTTGCTACAACCTTTAATATGAAGGCAACAAACAGGCAAGTTATTATCGAAATATAAAAGTAATGACAACTCAGTTATAGTCTAGTCTATAGACTATAGTCTATAGTCTACAGACTAGACTAGACTATGGACTAGACTATAGACTAGACTATAGACTAGACTATAGACTAGACTATAGAATAGACTATAGACTAGACTATAGACTAGACTATAGACTAGACTATAGACTAGACTATAGACTAGACTATAGACTAGACTATAGACTAGACTATAGACTAGACTATAGACTAGACTATAGACTAGACTATAGACTAGACTATAGACTAGACTATAGACTAGACTATAGACTAGACTATAGACTAGACTATAGACTAGACTATAGACTAGACTATAGACTAGACTATAGACTAGACTATAGACTAGACTATAGACTAGACTATAGACTAGACTATAGACTAGACTATAGACTAGACTATAGACTAGACTATAGGCTAGACTATAGACTAGACTATAGACTAGACTATAGACTAGACTATCCTCCACCTGGATAACAATCTTGCCGCGATGTGGTGGCTTTAGTGTTGGCTGTGGTTCTTTTGCATTGCAAATACACTCGGCATAAGCCCTTTGTATTTGGAAGACACTGAACTCAAAAGCCTTCATGACCAAAGGTTATCCCTCCTATCCTCAATTCCCAATTTTTCCTATAAACAATCCCGTCTCCTCCCCATCCCCATCCCCCACTTGTAAGGTTAAGGTGGTTGGTAGCAGTGCCGAGAATCTGAATGGCTAATCAGTGGTTAAAGAAGATTAGTCGCTAACAGCTCCCCTCCGGTGCCACGACACGGGCCGGTTGTAAATCCTAGTCTAGTCCATGTACGCCGTCACTGCATGGACCGTCTCTTCCCTTACGTGCCTACTCGTGGGACCAACATATGGAAACTAATACAGAAAAAAAACAAAAACAAAAACAACGAAGAAAGGATGAGATTGGATCCTCATCCGAAGACGAACTTCTCGCCTCTAGTCAAGAGACGGTAGTGAGTCCTTCAGGTAGTGGGAATGAAAGACATAGCACTCTCCTACCCTCAAAAAGCCCGACAAATACTCCTCAATCCGACGCCAAGGCTGGCGACAATTCGAGGAAAAAAAGGCCAAAAAGGAAAAGTCAGAAAGACATCCTCAAAGCTAGATATACCAGAACTGTTTTCATTCTCGACAAGATTGCCAAGAATGCTGCTAATGGTACTCCTCATGAACGCGATGAAGATGATCGCGTCAAATATCAAGCTGTGGTGGATGAGTACCAAAAGTCTTTGGAGACCGCACCCAGCACATCCAAAATGGCTGCTGAAATCGAAAGGTCCAAGCGAAACCGCTCACAGGTTGAGGATGGTAAATCGCCGAAAAGGAGGAAGGTAATAGAAGGCAAAACCACTCCGGGACCTGTAGCCATCACGACAACTGCCAGAAGACCATTTAACGAAGTGGTGAAGGACCACCTCCTAATGGCTCTGGTTACTGAAAAAGATGGGGCCATCAACCCTGTAGTAACAGAATGGGGTGCCATTGAGTCTAAATTAACTGAGCTCGTTATGGAACACTTGCTCACTAACAAAGACGACAAGGTACCCCGTTTTGACTCCAGTGAGATTCACCGGGGATACAGGGTGATCAAATGCCTGGACGAATTCTCAAAGGGGTTCCTCAACAAATGCATCACTAAGATTAGAGATGCATGGGTAGGTTTAAGCCTTAAACTAATCCCTGCTGAGGAAATTCCAATGAGACCTCGTGCAAGAGTTTGGTTACCAAAGATGAGCGCCGAAGCACCCAAGATGTTGGAATGCCTCAAACGGCAGAATCCCAACATACACATGAATGACTGGGCTATCATCCGCACAGAACAAGGCGAAGGGCACACATGTCTAATTCTCGCCATCACAGAAGCTGGCTCCGTTGAGCTGGAGAAGGTGGGCTTTAGGCTGTTCTTTGGGGTGAGGGGCGCCAAAGTAAAGGTGTTCCGGCCGACAAAATCGGGGAGTGAAGAGACGGATGAGATGGAAGCTGCCAACTCTCTGCTCACTGGCATGAAACTCTCCGAGCCACCTGATAAACCTGACAATGGCACTAAAGATAGTGCAAATTAATCTGAAGCACTCAAAGTGTGCTTCAGACAATCTACGGGTTCTCCTAGCCGAGGAAAACCTGGACATTTGCCTGGTTCAAGAACCCTGGGTCACGGACTCAGAAGTTAAAGGGTTCCCAGCATCTACATACAACATACTATATGCAAGAAGTAATGGTAGGCCACGATCATGTCTAATTGCTAAAAAATCGATTAACATTTTTCTTTGTACACAGCTTAGCTCAGAAGACCTAACAGTCGCAAAGGTCGAGCTACCGCACAACAGAAGCTTCATGATTGCCTCAAGCTATATGGCACACGAGAAGACAGCACCACCAGACGAAGTGAGCGATCTCCTGGCCGTAATTGAGACATCTGACGACATAATCCTAGGCTGTGATGCCAATGCAAGGCATACAATCTGGGGTAGCAGCGAAACTAATGAAAGGGGTGAGTCAATCTTTAATTTCATTAATACTAACAACCTAAACATATGTAACTCTGGCAACAAACCTACATTCATTTTTCCAAGTACGGATAATTATAATGGGTGGGAGGAAGTACTGGACATTACACTCATTAGCGACAGATCTAAAATATCAGTTGATAGGTGGAGGGTATCCAATGAAAAATCTTTTTCAGATCACAATTGGATCCTCTTCGATATTATATTACAAAACTCGACGGAAAAAAATGGTCTATAGGAACCCAAGAAGAACCGATTGGTTCAAGTATAAAGGGATCCTTAGACATAAGCTCAAGAAAACTCCAGTGGTTGATGATTCAATCACTGGGCTTGAAAAGATAGAAGAACACTTTAGCAAAGTCTTAGGTAAGGCTTTCGAAGTCTCCTGCCCAATCACAAAGGCAAAGAAAAGCTTCCCTCCATGGTGGAATTCGGAACTATCTAAGCTACGTAAGGAAACACGTAGGGCCTTTAACACATGCTACAACAATAAATCGTGGCAGCCATACCGCGACAAACTAAAAGTTTATAAGAAAGCTATAGCACTCGCAAAAAGAACCTCATGGAGAAGTTTCTGCGAATCTATAGATAACACAAAGGATTCTGCTAGACTTAGCAAAATTCTTGCTAAAGGCCAATCTAATCCAACCTATATTAAGAGGAAGGACGACACTTGGTCAGAATCCTCGGCAGAATCTCTTGACATCCTACTGAATACTCACTTCCCTGGCTGCAAAGATGCTGTCAAGGAAATCTTCACTGACAGTAGGACTCTAACGGGAATCAATGAAAATATCATCTCTTATGATAGAATCTCATGGGCGATTGATAGTTTTTCCCCTTTCAAATCACCAGGGCCTGATGGCATTTTGCCAAAGATGTTACAAAGTGCAAAAGAATATATCATCCCTGGCTTCATAGAATATACACGCTCAGCCTCTCTCTCAACCATGTTCCGGTAAACTGGAGAAAGGTTAAGGTCGTTTTTATTCCCAAAGCTGGCAAAAGGAGTCATGAAAATGCGAAGGACTTTCGTCCAATTAGTCTTTCATCTTTTCAACTCAAAACGCTGGAAAGACTCATCGACTCACATATTAGGCAACGGCTAGAGAGCTCATCACGGCTTTCAACCAGTCAACATGCCTACCTTAAAGGACGATCTACTGAGACAGCTCTACATGAGGTTGTAAGAGTTATAGAAAGATCCCTCGAATTCAAACAATACACTATGGGAGCCTTCTTAGACATAGAAGGTGCCTTCAATAACGTAAATACTTCTGCAATTCAACAAGCTCTCGCTAATCTGGATGTTGAAGAATATATCAGCAACTGGTTGGTAACTATGTTGAAATCTAGAATAATTACTGCAAGTCTTGGTAATAGCGTTAAGTCCAAACGAGTTGAACGAGGCACACCTCAGGGCGGTGTAATCTCTCCACTACTTTGGCTTATCGTTGTTAATACGATTCTTAAGGAACTGGACAACAGAGGGATAAAGGTCGTTGCCTATGCGGACGACGTTGTGATACTGGTATCAGGAATGTTCCCAGACGTGATTAGCGATATTATGTCTGGTGCTCTGGTGCTACTCAGTAACTGGGCCACAGACAGTGGTCTAGGAGTAAATCCAAGCAAGACAGAACTGGTACTATTCACAACAAAGACCAAGATTCCAAGCTTCAACCTGCCACGGTTAAAAAACCGCGAAATCCCCTTATCAAACAATGCCAAATATCTAGGAACTATTCTAGACTCCAAATTATCATGGAAACTCAACATCCAGCACAGAGTCAAGAAGGCAACGGTCGCCTACTATACCTGTCGTAAGATGTTTGGAATGAAATGGGGACTTAGTCCCAACATAGTTAAATGGATGTACACAGCTATAGTACGTCCTATTCTTACATACGGATCTCTTGTATGGTGGACTTCAACTAAGAAGAAGTTTGTTGTGGATCAACTATACAAAGTTCAGAGATCAGCATGCATTGGGATAACAGGTGCTATAAGAACTAGTCCTTCAGAAGCTCTGAACACTATATTGCACATCCTACCCATAGATCTGCACATAATGACCATATCTGCTTGTAGCGCAGTAAGACTTAACTCATCCGGAAGTTGGATATCAAGAACATATGGACACGCTAAGATTTTAAGCTTGTTACCTCCAATCTTGAACCAACCATCCGACTATATTACCCCACACACGGACTTTGATAGAGTCTTCAAAGTCAGAGTTCCTTCCAGGAGCGAGTGGTGTAGAGGTAATCTACCGAGCGAATATACCACCAGAATCTTTACAGATGGTTCTAAAATGAACTGCGGCGTTGGTTCTGGTGTCTTTTGTGAAGAAGCTGGGGTAAGTATATCCCATCGTCTTCCCAACAACTGTAGTGTCTTTCAGGCTGAAATTTTTGCGATAATGTCAGCCTGTAGGGTATTACATGACCTCAATATTCGCGGCAACATAGGAATCTTTGTCGATAGTCAAGCGGCACTTCTCTCACTAAACTCTTATACTACTACTTCCTTATTAGTCAGACAATGCAAGAAGGATCTGTCAATGCTGGGTCGGCTGTCTGACATTACCCTTGTTTGGGTCCCTGCGCATAGGGACTACTACGGTAATGAACAGGCAGATGAGCTTGCAAGAACGGGATCTGCTCTTGATATCTCCGACGCCGTTCCAGTAGCAACTCCGTTAAGTTATATCAAGAGCAATATCCTCAGATTCTTTCTTCAAAAAGCTGAAAATAGGTGGAATAACCTAGACACATGTAAAGGGGCCAAGCTATTGTGGCCCTCCTTCAATGAGAAACGCACAAGACACCTTATAAACCGAAGTAGGCGGGACATATCGAGGCTGATAGCAGTAATAACAGGACACTGGGTAATAGGCAGACACGCAAGTCGGCTTGGGCTCCCTTTCAATGATCACTGTCGCAGTTGCAAAGACAGGGAAAAGGAAGAAACGGTCTTCCATCTCCTCTGTGAATGCCCTGCTCTGGCCGTAAAGAGAAACCGCTTCCTTGGCAATTACTTCATATCTAACCTTGGCGAGATATCTGTCTTTAGGCTTAATGATATCCTCAGATTTCTCACAGCTACGGGCTGGATCTAATACTACAAATTCAACATCTGACGAGTGGAGTGGTCCGGTCAAAACGGAGTCTCTTTGATTCTACTTGACAGTTCGCGTGTAGTGAACTACCACGTAAACCAACCAACCAACAATAGACTAGACTATAGACTAGACTATAGACTAGACTATAGACTAGACTATAGACTAGAATATAGACTAGACTATAGACTAGACTATAGACTAGACTATAGACTAGACTATAGACTAGACTATAGACTAGACTATAGACTAGACTATAGACTAGACTATAGACTAGACTATAGACTAGACTATAGACTAGACTATAGACTAGACTATAGACTAGAATATTTTTTTTTTTTTTTTTTTTTTTTTTTTTTTAAATGTTTTTATTCAAAAAATTTTTCATATATACATAGGTAATTAATTATCAATAATAAACAAATGTAAAATACAATAATCCAAAAGTATATTATGTATTTTGATTTTACGGCATCATAAGTCGCCAGGAATGGATAAACCTTCATATCAGTTCATTAGTATGACATAGCGGATTGGATATGACTTCGATGTTGTGGTTCCATAGGCCCTGGTGTTGAGATTTAGATTTTCCTTTTCATAATCTACCCCGCAAAGCTGTTCAGCTTGTCTGCAGGACATTGGATTACAAAAGCGGTTGTGTTGGATATTGTTAGTTATTTGACTTGTTTTGTAGTTCATGCTCAATTTCATTGCAAGCTTATGAGATAGTTTTTAATAAGTTTATTTCTTTTGTGAATATTTGTTATACTTAATATTTGGGTTGGTATTTTGTTACAGATTGTGGGTAGTGATACTTTCAGTGTATTTCTACCGTATTCATTCTGGAAACGTTCAATTTTGTATTTTCCCTGGGATCTGTGTCTTGTGTTATGCGAATGATCGATAGCTTGAAGAAGCGTTGTATTATTATGAAATTCTTTAAGTATTGTTATATAATATATATTTTTAACGGTTAAGATATTTAACGACTTGGCAATGCCATCAGAGTTTTCATTGTTGCGATTTGTTGTTTCATTATTGATGTCATTTATATGGTATTGATGTTTTTTCCATAGTATTTTAAGTATGCGTTCCTGAGTTTTTTGTAATGTACTTTTGTATTTTACGTTTCCCCAAGCCGATATCCCATGTCTTATATATGATTCGACTAAAGAGAAATATGCTTGACGCAGTACATTATAGGTAGCACAATTACTTAAATGATATAGAATATATGACGTTTTTCGAAGTTTTTTTTGTAGACTTTCTATATGCGTTTTCCATTTGAATGTGTTGTCGACATATACTCCTAGGTATTTATACGAATTCACCATTTCTATAATAGTCGAACAGTTATCATTGTTACTGATGTTTTTATTGGCATTCTGGTGTAAACATTCATAATCATGATATTTTATTTCTATGTTTGAGCTGGTAAGATGGGGAGGTTTTATGTGCATTAACTTGGTTTTGTTTGCATTGATGATAAGTCCACTATCGTGGCACCATTTCGCTGCAATGTCTAATTGTTCTTGCATTGTTTCAGTTGCATTTTTTATGTGTTTATCCGCAACTACTATAGCTGTATCATCAGCGTATGCAAAAGTTGTGTCTTTTAAGCGTTTCATCAAGTCATTAGCATATAATATGTATAATATTGGGCCTAGTTTGGATCCTTGCGGTACACCATAATCACATGATACGTTGTTGCTTAGTTCATTGTTGATTTTTACGCGAAAAGATCTACATTCTAAATAGCTTTTAAACCAGTTTAATATATTTCCTCGTATACCATTTCTTTCAAGAATTTGGACCATTTTAATATGCGACAGAGTATCAAACGCTTTACTGAAGTCGATGAACATTACTAGTATATGCATGTGTTTACTCAAACATCCGTTAATGAGATTTGAAAAGTTACCCAATAGTTGGTTTATATTTTTACCCTTTTGAAACCCAAATTGATTCTTGTTAATAATTGTATATTTATCCAAAAAACTTTTGAGTCTTCTGACAACGATTTCTTCGAGAATTTTTTCTATTGTTGGTAGTATGGCTATTGGCCTATAGTTATTGTAATCAATTCTATTACCAGTTTTATAAATTGGTCTAACGATAGAGATTTTTAATATATTAGGTACAATAGCTTGTTCTATACTTGAATTAATTAATTTGGTTATTATTGGGGTTAAATAGTTAGCGTTATTTTTAATATCTATTGCTCGTATGCCATCGGCTCCTGCACCTTTTCTTGAATTTAATGAGTTTAGGATGTTATATATTTCCTCTTCACTGGCATAGTCAATATAGATTGAGTTTTGCAGCGATGTTTCAATGTTATTTGTGGTTTTTATGTCACAGTTGTGTACTATTTTTTGGATATTTGCATTAAAATTTAACGCGAAATTATTTACTATATCGCCTACATTCTCGTTTTTAAAGTTTTTTGTTATAAAGCTATCAATATTTGTATTATTTTTACCAATTATTTCATTAATAAGTTGCCAGGTTGCGCGTATATCGTTTCTTTTTTCAATAAATTTATTTTTATAATATGTGTTTTTTTCATAAGTTATTTTTTTGTTTAATAAGTTTCTAAAAGATTTATATTCTTTTTCATAGATTTTGTTTTTGCGGTTATTTCGCCATTTTTTAAAAAGTTTATCCCGTACCTCACAATATTTCACAATTTCTTCCGAAATCCACGGATTTAACGATCTTTTTATATTTTGTTGTTGTTTTTTTGTCGACTTTTTATATATTTCACTGAATTTTTCATGTAATTTGTTATATAAATCATTTGCATTTTTCTCCTGTTGCATTATAATATTCCAATTTGTTGCCTGAATTTGTTTATTTATTTTAAAATTACTAAATTGTGGCCCCTGTCTTATTGTGGTTTGTTCTCCCTGTTTGTTTATTTCTTCATTTAAACAACAAAACAGAGAGTAGTGATCAGAAATACTTGTTGTTATTATTAGTGCATGTGCTTTTGTTGTTTTGGTATTTCTCAATAAGATATGATCGATACACGTGTTGGTGTTTCTTTTTACATCTTCACGTGTACTTTCGTTTATCATACATTGCAGTCCATTACACATTACCATGTTAAGATATGTTGTTGTTGTGCAGTTTTCTCTTAAAATATCAATATTTATATCTCCTGCTATTATAATCTCTTGTTTATTTTTGATGTTGTTTATGATAGACTCTAGTTCGTTGATAAACATTGGTATATTTTGATGTGGGGGACGGTAAATGGATAGCAGAGAAATTATTTTGTTATTTATATTGATATCTATTCGTATGCATTCGAAAGATATGGGGTTTAGACTAATCTCAGTAAATGACAAATACTCTGCAATGTAAACTACAATTCCTCCTCCTTTAGTTTCTCTGTTTAGGAATACAGAGTTGAAACCTTTTATTGTGTAAAAAATGTTTTCGTTATCGGTTATGTTTGTTTCAACTAGTACTATGATTTTAATTTTGGATATTATGTTGTTTATTGTTGAGAGAAAAGATGTGAAATTAAGTCTAAGTGATCGTATGTTCATGTATATAAGTGATATGGGATAACTTACTAGTTCTTTATTAATTTTACTAAAAGTATTTAATGTTTGTGTTTGTTTATTCATTTTTTGTTTTATTAAGAAAGATGTTTATGAATATAAAAAGTGTATGTTTTATTTTGTTTACATTGTGTTTGAAATAGACTCAATGTCAGCAGCATTATTGATGATAAAGAGTGGAGAGTTTTCATTTTTACGTGCACATATATTGCCATTGCGTACCCAGATATATTTCCAATTGGCCTCCTTTGCCTTGGTTTTAGCAAGCCAGAGAAGGCGACGATTGTTGAAGGTCAATTCATCATTTATGTATATAAACTTAAATTTATTGCCTTGGTTTTCATTATTGATAAGGTTTGCATCGACTCTGTGCCTTTCAATTTTATTCATTAACTCGTTTTTTTTGTTAAGTGTAGCGAATTCTACAATTATCTTATTACTTTGTTTCAAACGGTAGGCTCTATTTATGTCCCCTACGTTTACATCCACATTAACTGATGTAGCTATTGTTTTAATGATATCATACTCGGACATTTGTTTATTCTCAATATTTTTTATTTCAATGTTTTTGCTCAGTTGTTGTTGTTGGAGCTTGTTTATTTCTTTCTGCATGGATATTATTTGTTTCTCCTTTTCCTTATCTTTCTCCATGAGATCATTGATTTGACTCTCTCTTTGTTTATCTTTCTCATTTAGATCTTTAATTTGAGTAACCAGTGTCGCAAGAGTAGTAGATATGGATGAAAGAGTAACATGTATCTCTTCTTTTATTTCTACCATTGTTGTTTTGACATCTTTCATATCTGATTTGAATTCTGAGACGTCGGATTCCAATTTACATAGTTTGTTGTTGACAGAGGTCAGTGACATATTCTCCTTAAATTTTTTAGCTTGGTCATTTTCTACATCCTCTTCGTCATCAGCTCGGGCTTTTTTCTTGTTGTTATTGTCACCAAACACCACAGTTTGGTAAAGAGTATTCGGTGACCGATTACGTGGTTTACATATGTGGCATTTCCACGATGTTTTTTTCTCTCCGTACATACTCAGATATGTGCTTTCAGAGAGAGGGGAGCACGGAGAGAAGTGGTAATTGGAATTGCAATTGAAACATTTCACATAGTTTGTTGTTGTAATTTCTTTTTTGCATTGATTGCATATTACTGGCATACTCATCTTTTCACTTTCTTTGATCTTTTAAAAACACCGGCTTTTGTTTATTATTGTTTTGGTATTTTTTTAAAAATTATTTAAAACAATAAGCTTTTTTAATTGTTTTATTAAGGGTTTCAAAATAGTTTTAATAGTTTTGTATTTGATATAGTTTTTTTGTTTAATATTTATTTTCTTTTTAATTGTTTTACTTTTCTTCAGAGCACTTAGAAAAACACAACCGCTTGCAATGAGAACTGAACTAGAACTGACTAGACTAGACTATAGACTAGACTATAGACAAGATTATAGACTAGACTATAGACTAGACTATAGACTAGACTATAGACTAGACTATAGACTAGACTATAGACTAGACTATAGACTAGACTATAGACTAGACTATAGACTAGACTATAGACTAAACTATAGACTAGACTATAGACTAGACTATAGACTAGACTATATACTAGACTATAGACTAGACTATAGTCCAGACTATAGACAAGACTATAGACTAGACTATAGACTAGACTATAGACTAGACTATAGACTAGACTATAGACTAGACTATAGACTAGACTATAGACTAGACTATAGACTAGACTATAGACTAGACTATAGACTAGACTATAGACTAGACTATAGACTAGACGATAGACTAGACTATAGACTAGACTACAGACTAGACTATAGACTAGACTATAGACTAGACTATAGACTAGACTATAGACTAGACTATAGACTAGACTATAGACTAGACTATAGACTAGACTATAGACTAGACTATAGAACTAGACTATAGACTAGACTATAGACTAGACTATAGACTAGACTATAGACTAGACTATAGACTAGACTATAGACTAGACTATAGACTAGACTATAGACTAGACTAGACTAGACTATAGACTAGACTATAGACTAGACTATAGACTAGACTATAGACTAGACTATAGACTAGACTATAGACTAGACTATAGACTAGACTATAGACTAGACTATAGACTAGACTATAGACTAGACTATAGACTAGACTATAGACTAGACTAGACTAGACTATAGACTAGACTATAGACTAGACTATAGACTAGACTATAGACTAGACTATAGACTAGACTATAGACTAGACTATAGACTAGACTATAGACTAGACTATAGACTAGACTATAGACTAGACTATAGACTAGACTATAGATAGACTAGACTATAGACTAGACTTTAGACTAGACTATAGACTAGACTATAGACTAGACTATAGACTAGACTATAGACTAGACTATAGACTAGACTATAGACTAGACTATAGACTAACTATAGACTAGACTATAGACTAGACTATAGACTAGACTATAGACTAGACTATAGACTAGACTATAGACTAGACTATAGACTAGACTATAGACTAGACTATAGATTAGACTATAGACTAGACTATAGACTAGACTATAGACTAGACTATAGATTAGACTATAGACTAGACTATAGACTAGACTAGCTAGACTATAGACTAGACTATAGACTAGACTATAGACTAGACTATAGACTAGACTATAGACTAGACTATAGACTAGACTATAGACTAGACTATAGACTAGACTATAGACTAGACTATAGACTAGACTATAGACTAGACTATAGACTAGACTATAGACTAGACTATAGACTAGACTATAGACTAGACTATAGACTAGACTATAGACTAGACTATAGACGACTATAGACTAGACTATAGACTATACTATAGACTAGACTATAGACTAGACTATAGACTAGACTATAGACTAGACTATAGACTAGACTATAGACTAGACTATAGACTAGACTATAGACTAGACTATAGACTAGACTATAGACTAGACTATAGACTAGACTATAGACTAGACTATAGACTAGACTATGACTAGACTATAGACTAGACTATAGACTAGACTATAGACTAGACTAGACTAGACTATAGACTAGACTATAGACTAGACTATAGACTAGACTATAGACTAGACTATAGACTAGATTATAGACTAGACTATAGACTAGACTATAGACTAGACTATAGACTAGAATATAGACTAGACTATAGACTAGACTATAGACTAGACTATAGACTAGACTAAAGACTAGACTATAGACTAGACTATAGACTAGACTATAGACTAGACTATAGACTAAACTATAGACTAGACTATAGACTAAACTATAGACTAAACTAGACTAGACTAGACTAGACTAGACTAGGCAATAGCTTTGGTTTGCCCTAAAAAATTTATCGATGTTTTAATAAAAGATATATAAGAACTGTAATTGTTTTTACCATACCAAGCGATTCATAATATTTAAGAGTCGGTTGGTCGATTTTTATTTTTGCTCAATTTTTTTCTGAGAAGGCAAATACCATTTAATGTATTTTAATTTTCTTTTAACAATGAACCGAATATGAAGAGTTTTTGTGGCAACAATGCAAGCCATTGAAAGATTGTTTTGCCTTACAGAGTATTAATATACAATGAAAGAATGCTACAATTTATTTAAGCAGCCAGGTGTTGCATGTAAATGTACATATATATATACCTGCCATATACGTACATATGTGTGAGAAATTCTGTGCATTTTATATGCAATACAATGCAATACAGTGACTTTTGTTGCATGCCACATTTGCACACGAAAACGTACAAGATCATGCTTATAAATGAATGAGGTGGGAGAAGTTAAAAAATACAACACATCTCGGATATTTTCTTTTATTTGAAGTGTTGTTGTATTGCCAATGAACATTATCATTTTCCATTTTGAATTTTTTGTTGTTATTTCATGATGTTTTTTGTATCTTCTGATGTTGTTGTAGTTTTTCATGTCATTTTGCTGCATTTACAAGTCTTGTGTACATGGATCCACTTTTGCGTAATTACAGGGACAACATTAACCTGAATTACTACTTTAGCATTTAGCACATTGCATTGGCTTCCTCACATACATTCTATCACGTCCAAACAGACATCCATCCATCCAACCAACCAACCGTCCCAAGATAAACACATTCAGTTTTGCAAACAAGCAAGGATAAAGAATTCCAACAGCCAACAGTAGCACTTAATGTAAATGAAGTTTCCTTTCAATGAATGATAGTTGGAATGGTTGAAATTGTATGGATATACAATTTATATGTGGGAGTGTGCGTTGCATACACCCATATGTACGCTTAAGTACACACATCCACACAAATTAAAGTCCTGTATTACAAATTACTTTTTATGACAACTTTTTAATGCATATTCTCCGCATGTAGGCAGTGAATCAAAAGTTTTAAAAACAAGAAAGAAAAAATATGACCATAAAACTAATGGATACTTTCTGCAAAATTCCTGAACTTAACTACAATGAATGTAAGCTAATTATGAAATATGAACATTATAAAGCTAAAGGAACGGCTTTTTTAAATTCTATTTTATAAAAAAGGTGTGATTTTGTGTAAAAGAATGAAATGCAATTTCATTTCAGAGTAGGTTTTGGAATATTTCCGGCAGCAAATAGCACAATAACTTCCTCTGGTATTAGGCTTGAACTGACCTAATATAAAGGTAGAACTGAACTGGAACTAGAACTGAACTAGAACTGAACAAGAACTGAAATAGAACTGAAATAGAACTGAACTAGAACTGAACTAGAATGGAACTAGAACTGAACTAGAACTGAACTAGAACTGAACTAGAACTGAACTAGAACTGAACTAGAACTGAACTAGAACTGAACTAGAACTGAACTAGAACTGAACTAGAACTGAACTAGAACTGAACTGAACTGAACTAGAACTGAACTAGAACTGAACTAGAACTGAACTAGAACTGAACTAGAACTGAACTAGAACTGAACTAGAACTGAACTAGAACTGAACTAGAACTGAACTAGAACGAACTGAACTGAACTAGAACTGAACTAGAACTGAACTAGAACTGAACTAGAACTGAACTAGAACTGAACTAGAACTGAACTAGAACTGAACTAGAACTGAACTAGAACTGAACTAGAACTGAACTAGAACTGAACTAGAACTGAACTAGAACTGAACTAGAACGAACTAGAACTGAACTAGAACTGAACTAGAACTGAACTAGAACTGAACTAAACTGAACGAAACTGAACTAGAACTGAACTAGAACTGAACTGAAACTAGAACTGAACTAGAACTGAACTAGAACTGAACTAGAACTGAACTAGAACTAGAACTAGAACTAGAACTGAACTAGAACTGAACTAGAACTGAACTAGAACTGAACTAGAACTGAACTGAAGAACTAGAACTGAACTAGAACTGAACTAGAACTGAACTAGAACTGAACTAGAACTGAACTAGAACTGAACTAGAACTGAACTAGAACTGAACTAGAACTGAACTAGAACTGAACTAGAACTGAACTAGAACTGAACTAGAACTGAACTAGAACTGAACTAGAACTGAACTAGAACTGAACTAGAACTGAACTAGAACTGAACTAGAACTGAACTAGAACTGAACTAGAACTGAACTAGAACTGAACTAGAACTGAACTAGAACTGAACTAGAACTGAACTAGAACTGAACTAGAACTGAACTAGAACTGAACTGGAACTGAACTAGAACTGAACTAGAACTGAACTAGAACTGAACTAGAACTGAACTAGAACTGAACTAGAACTGAACTAGAACTGAACTAGAACTGAACTAGAAATAAACTAGAAGTAAAGTGGAACTGAATTAAAATTTAAAGAAAAATATTTTAAGCCAAAAAATGTATGTGTAAGTTATGAGCAAGTTCAAAAAAAACATTACAATTAATATTAACCATATGTCAAAGGGTCCAGCAGTGGTGTTGAAATATGTATTTTAACCAATAATACAAACTAGAATTAGCACTGCTTTTGTTGTTGTAATTCAAAATTGAATAAAAATCTGCTACTATAAGATGTAACAGTTATAAATTAACATTTTAATTTTTTGGATTCTTAAATTCCATTAAATTATTTAAATAATAACTATCTAAAAAGACTCTAATTTGAATTATTGTAAATGAAACCTATCTCAACTAAATATCCCTCACTTCATTATTTATTTTTTTTCATAAAACTAATAAAAACCTACTGGTAAACAAGCCAATACTTGTAACTCATCATCAACCTTATAGTCGTCATTTAAATTTAAAAGTACTTTATGTTCTGCAAAAATGTCGTCGGGCTCTCTTCATCTCGTCTTACAATGACACTTCACTTTAATGAAGTGCAACCAGCGACGACAACAAACAACTGACCAGGTTGTTGAGCTATAAAAAAAACGAAACAACTTTTAACTTGGTAATAACTTGCCATTGGCATCAGAAGTAAAAACACAAAACATTACACACTAAGTCTATGTGACAACGCCCAACCGTATTGGCCTTTCAGAATCAGAGACATTTTACACTAGAGACTTGGTTTTAGTTTTTGGTTCTTTATGCAATATGCACAGCACAATCAAAGAGCAATCTACACCAGCCATCATCAACATCATCCATCCACATAAGTAGTGGTTGTGTAGTAAATGGAAACATCATTTTCATTACTCAAACTAATAGTTAAGTAGGCCAAAAGGAGACCGAGATGCAAAAGAGAATGTGGAAAAAAACTATATGATATAGAGTTTTTCTCTAAAGTCATTTGGTTCCCTGGATATTCATTCGGTCAATTGCAAAACATTAACATTTATTTATCACTACACAATGCTTAATAACAAATAGGCCGCGAAAGGACATTGCAAAATTATGTCAATGTTATACGAATGATTTGGAACTGGAACTGAACTGGAACTGAACTAGAACTGAACTAGAACTGAACTAGAACTGAACTAGAACTGAACTAGAACTGAACTAGAACTGAACTAGAACTGAACTAGAACTGAACTAGAACTGAACTAGAACTGAACTAGAACTGAACTAGAACTGAACTAGAACTGAACTAGAACTGAACTAGAACTGAACTAGAACTGAACTAGAACTGAACTAGAACTGAACTAGAACTGAACTAGAACTGAACTAGAACTGAACTAGAACTGAACTAGAACTGAACTAGAACTGAACTAGAACTGAACTAGAACTGAACTAGAACTGAACTAGAACTGAACTAGAACTGAACTAGAACTGAACTAGAACTGAACTAGAACTGAACTAGAACTGAACTAGAACTAAACTACTGAACTAGAACTGAACTAGAACTGAACTAGAACTGAACTAGAACTGAACTAGAACTGAACTAGAACTGAACTAGAACTGAACTAGAACTGAACTAGAACTGAACTTGAACTGAACTAGAACTGAACTAGAACTGAACTAGAGCTAAACTAGAACTGAACTAGAACTAGAACTGAACTAGAACTGAACTAGAACTGAACTAGAACTGAACTAGAACTGAACTAGAACTGAACTAGAACTGAACTAGAACTGAACTAGAACTAACCTAGAACTGAACTAGAACTGAACTTCTTTGCAAATTGTTATGTATATTTTTCGCATTTCTTAATTTCAGTTGCCATATTTAAAAAAATTCCCTATTTAATTTACCCCCTTGTTCAGTTTTTAATTTTTACCTCTTAAAGGCTTATATTTCTTGATTAATTAATTTATCGATAGTTTAAGTTGTTTGCAGTTTTGTTTCCCTTTTCATTTTTTGTTTATTGTTTATTAATGAAATTATTTGAGTGAAAAACTACAAGCTGCATTTAATCGCAAATAATATGCAACAAACATACTGCAACACATGTTCATTTATGATACTGTTGCAATAACCAACAGCAGCAGAACCGCCCCATACATACACGTTCCATCATCATCATCATCGTCATCATATATTCGTATATTTGTCCATAAAAATAATTTTAAATGAAGTATTATAGTTAAAGTACTATGGTGCTTAACTATCGTTAAATACAATTTTAAGTTTTTGGGGGAGAACTGTACCCAGGACAAAGCATAATAACAATTGGTTTATTTTGTACATATTTTATTACGACTCCTAGCTTACCTTCCCTTTTACATACATATTTTTTCCATCCATCTATAAGAAAATATAGCAGTTGCTGCTTCATGTTGACCAGCATTTAAATTATTGTTTTCCATTTTCGTAAATAACACTTGAGGGAATAACTTTTTATATTTACAAAATGTCATAAATACTCAAGAATATGGATGGTGCCGATATGTACAAGAAAGGCAAATATCATATTAAAAATGTGCTAAAAGGTACGTATTTCATATCAATAAATAATTATTATTACTTTTTTAAATATTATTCCTGTTTGGTTTCTTTTGCTGCACTTGAGAATGCGGATATACATGGACTTTTAACAGGTATTAAGTAATGAAAAATTGTATTATTTAATTAAGGACTCCTTTTGTACTTTGCTGGAATATTAAGACAAATTGAGCAAATTTATTGAATTGAAGAAAGAAAATAAACGTCAAATTCAGGAATTCAAAAAAATTTTAATATTTTATGTTTATTTAAAAAAAAAGATAAAAACTTTGTTTAATAAAAAATATCTATAAAAGAGAGAAAATTTAGAAAAATTCTATAAAAAAGAGAAAGTATCGAAAAAATTTTCTTTAAAAGATAGAACGATTCGAAAAATGTTCTATAAATAAGGGAAAACTTCAAAAATTTTGTATAAAAAAACAGACTCGAAAATTTCTATAAAAAAGAGAAGATTTCGAAAAAAATCTCCACAAAAGAGACAATTTCTTAATATTCTACATAAGAATTCGAAAAATTTCTATAAAAAAGTGAAAATTTCGAAAATTTTCTATAAGAAAGAGAAAATTTCGAAAATTTTCTATAAGAAAGTGAAAATTTCGTAAAATTTCTATAAAAAAGAGAAAATTTCTAAAAGAGAAAATTCGTCTGAACTAGAACTGAACTAGAACGGAACTAGAACTGAACTAGAACTGAACTAGAACTGACTAAACTAGAACCTGAACAGACGACTAGAACTGAACTAGAACTGAACTAGAAACTGAACTAGAAACTGAACTAGAACTGAACTAGAACTGAACTAGAACTGAACTAGAACTGAACTAGAAACTGAACTAGAACTGAACTAGAACTGAACTAACTGAACTAGAACTGAACTAGAACTGAACTAGAACTGAACTAGAACTGAACTAGAACTGAACTAGAACTGAACTAGAACTAGAACTGAACTAGAACTGAACTAGAACTGAACTAGAACTGAACTAGAACTGAACTAGAACTGAACTAGAACTGAACTAGAACTAGAACTGAACTAGAACTGAACTAGAACTGAACTAGAACTGAACTAGAACTGAACTAGAACTGAACTAGAACTGAACTAGAACTGAACTAGAACTGAACTAGAACTGAACTAGAACTGAACTAGAACTGAACTAGAACTGAACTAGAACTGAACTAGAACTGAACTAGAACTGAACTAGAACTGAACTAGAACTAGAACTGAACTAGAACTGAACTAGAACTGAACTAGAACTGAACTAGAACTGAACTGAACTAGAACTGAACTAGAACTGAACTAGAACTGAACTAGAACTGAACTAGAACTGAACTAGAACTGAACTAGAACTGAACTAGAACTGAACTAGAACTGAACTAGAACTGAACTAGAACTGAACTAGAACTGAACTAGAACTGAACTAGAACTGAACTAGAACTGAACTAGAACTGAACTAGAACTGAACTAGAACTGAACTAGAACTGAACTAGAACTGAACTAGAACTGATCTAGAACTGAACTGAACTGGAACTGAACTAGAACTGAACTAGAACTGAACTAGAACTGAACTAGAACTGAACTAGAACTGAACTAGAACTGAACTAGAACTGAACTAGAACTGAACTAGAACTGAACTAGAACTGAACTAGAACTGAACTAGAACTGAACTAGAACTGAACTAGAACTGAACTAGAACTGATCTAGAACTGAACTAAAACTGGAACTGAACTAGAACTAGAACTGGAACTGAACTGGAACTGAACTAGAACTGGAACTGAACTGGAACTGAACTAGAACTGAACTAGAAACAATTTCACATGGATGTAAAAGATTTTTTGTGAGAAATTTAAGCATTCTAGATCTAGTAATATCCACGATATATGATTTTTTATATTTAGTTTTTTTGGAGATGTCACGCCCCTTAATATTTAGTCTGCCCCTTTTTTGTTAAATATTCCTTTGATACTAAAGTGGCTCCGAAAATTTTCAGGACTATAGGTGTTATATTTTCTTAGATATGCTAATTTTCTTTTTCTTTATGTTTTTTGGCGAATATAGTCTTATGTGCCTCAGATTATCTTTAAGATAGCGACTAGTATCTTGCGAACAGAGATAGTGGATTAGTAAAGTGATTAGTCCATGAATTCTCTTTTTGACTAGTATATAGATTAGCATGAAAACTAGACTATAAACTATTACATATATTACTATATGAACTAGTCTACTGTCTAGTCTATAGATTAAATAATCTAAAAACAAGACTATGGACTATGTTATTGATTACCTTATTTGATTTTATTAACAAGTGCAAGGACTATTCTATTGTCTACTTTATGGAGTAGTCTTTCAACTAGCCTAAGAGATTGTCTATTGACTTTGGACTAGTCTATTGAAAATGAACTACCCTAAAAACTAGTCTATTGAAAATTATGGTCATGAACTAGTATATTAACTATTTTACGGACTAGTCGTGTATGGACTAACTACCCAGTAAAAAATTTTTATACTTTAGGAAGCTAAAAAGGGAAGTAACTGCATCTGTATTCGCTTACTATTAAGCCTTACTGAGAAGCAGGAAATAAGGGAATACCAATGATAGGAGTAATTTCATAATGTAAGCTGAAAAAAATTAAAAGCTTACTACTATCCCTTACAGAGAAGCAGATTGTAAGTGAAATATTTAAATAATATTTAAGCTTACTAGTGGGAATGCTTCCAAGTGGGAATTCGCTATATAAAAATCATGCCTTATCGAAGCAGGTTTGTAAGGGAGAAAATAGCTTCGTTCCCTTACAAACCTGCTTGCATGTAAGCTCCAATTTTTACTGGGTAGTCTAAGGCCAATTAAATGAACTAGTCTATAATCTAGTTTTTGGGACAGTCTATAGATTAGTATCTAAACTACTCTATGATTTAGTCTAGGAACAATTCTATAAGCTATTATATTCAATAGCATATGGAGTATTTTATTGACTAGTCTATGAACTAGCCTATTGACCAGCTTATTGAATTGAATTCTTTCCATTCTTTTTCAAATAAAACTTAACTACAACTACAATGTTTTCAATAATAGTTCATATTGTTTTGCATTATCATAATGCTTTTCTAAAACAATAAATTCTTATGAAGTGCAAAGAAAACGATTATTTTTAATACTCATAACAATTAGGAAAAAAATTCTTAAGGGTAGAAACGTTTTATGCATAAAAATGAAGCAACATTTTATTTCTTTTTTGTTCATACTAATTAACTCGGTACGCAGCACAGCAGAGAACAGAAGCTGCAAAAATTTTAATAAAAGAAACTTAAACACAAGTCATCTATTAATATGGAAATGAAAATTAGACTCGTACAAAAGTATGCAAAGGAAAAGAGATACATGAGAATTATACATTTTTCCAAGAAAATTAAATGAACAGAATTTTGTGAACTCTAGAGGGGGTCATTTCAAAAAATTGACAGTGTTAAGGGTTTACAAAGGAAAAATTCTTGGAAATTAATTTTAATAACTTAGTAATTGTTGCAGTAAGATTATAAATGCTATGGCAAAGGGTCATTGCAGCAAAAATCTTTAACTGAATTGTCCAGTAGGGGATAGTAGTTACTGCTGGCTTAGCAGAAAATGATCAAATTTTTACAAAATTTTGCGATATCGCTATAACAACTATATACAGGTCTTTTAATGATTTCTTAAATTCTAATAAAACTACGTTTTTCATCAACAATCTACTTTTCAAAAACCATATAAACAAATTATAAAAAAAAATTCAAATAATTTCTATCGGACAATATATGCTTCACTAAGCAGAAAAATAAAACTCCAAAAAAAAAAAACAGCAATTTACCTTAATTTAGCAAAAATATTGGAAAAATGAAGACAACATAGAAATAAGGATGAACGAACAATGAACAAAAAAAAAAAAAACAAAATTGAAGTGACATCCTATGCAAACAATGCGTGACAACATTTGATTATGAGGTCAGTTTAACACTCAATTTCTATACTTTGCGAAAGAGAGAACAAAAAAATATCATGATATAACTAAAAAATAACCTTTTATGACTATACTTTTATATTGGCTTATTTTGCATTCAATAAATGTTTCCACTTTTTCTACTCTTTGGACTTCAATCGTAATATTTGTCACATTGTCAATTTGCACTCTACTTAATTTTAATAAAACAACCCCCCTTCACCCACAAAAGAAAAAGAATTTTCTAAAGAATCAAACAAAAAAGTCCAAGTACATGAATTTGTGTTTTACTTTTAACGAGTCTTTTGGCAAAGGAACAAAAACCAAAGTCCTTTTTATAAGGAACATCATCAGAACATGTTTTTCTTGTGGTATTTCAGTGCGTACGTGTGCTATTCATACGCTATACCACTATAGTGGAAAGGGTTTATACTGATGTTTGTAACGCTTAAATATATGTACAAAACATTCAACTTCAAGTATACCCAATGGTTCGAAATCAATTTTTTAATTGATTTAGCCATGTCCGTCCTTCTGTCCGCCCGTCCCTCTGTCCATCCTAAAATGTAAGTGTTGAAATCAAATTACAGTTTGCTATTTTGAAGATACTAAGGACAAATCCCATTGTCAAATAATACTGCTGATTTTTGTCATAAACGGGCATCATTTGTGCCTAGTTCCAATACAAAAACCCCTCCAGTAAATGACTTTAGAGTCTACAGTTCCCTTATAAACATTGCGGTTTTTCTCATGAAGATTTTGCCTTTAAAGGAGCTTACAGCAGCCTAGATATATGTATTTTATTTAGATCTGATGCAATATAAGAACATATGTATATAAAAGCTAAATATACTCATAACTAGTGTAGGGTATCCAATGATAGGCCATGCCTCACTTACTTATTTTTTCTTATTTTTTTGTAATGGCTGAGTACTTATGAAGTAAAGTAAAGAGAGGAAATGGTTGATGAAGGAAAATGGGTTAAATCAATTTTCTTTACACACTTACTTACTACGTATGTATGTAGTAAGTAGGAAAGGATATCAAAAGTTTTATCATATTGATTGCAATGATAAACACAGGCACAGAACTATACAACAGACAAACGAAGTTTCCAAAATTAGAAACCATGCAAGTTTATTTACTCATCATTATGGATGTCTGTGTATCCGTCAGTCTGTCTTTCTGTCTGCCATCCCCCCATCTCTCTTTATGTCTATCTGTCTGTCTGTCTGTCTGTCTGTGTATGTCTGTCTGTCTATCCCCCCGGAGGCATGCTACCTTGGTGAAATCTCCATCTTGGTGTTATTTCAATATCCCGTAGAAAAGAGGTACTACCAATACCTCTAGTATGCCGGGACTATAAACTGGTGATGATCAATTGTATCCTCGGCCTTTCCTTGGAATGATTTGACATGGGGTCGAACTAGAGCAACATATAATCTGGCACTACGGGTGGCCAGTTACCCGCAGGACTTGTCCTCGCTGGTCAGTTGGTTGAGATTCTTTCGAGATATACGTAGTGGCTGTGGCTTAAACCCAAATTCGCGGGAAGAGAATGTTGGTTTAAGGACTGATATATCATCTGCCATTTATGTCTGGATTCTCTCCCCAGTGCTGTTACCATCTCAACAGTTGTTACTGGGAGATGTGACAGAGCAACTTATGCTGGATTCCTGAACCCGTTGAGTATCTCTTACTCTTCGCATAATAAGGCGCCGGTATAGGTTGGGGAATTTTCAGGTTGACACTTGGTAGTTTCCTGTCATTCCGTAGATCGTTCTTTATTGGTATTGCAAATGGGTTATGTAGGTCAACGCTCTTTACTGGATAAAAAAGTCGCTATAGACAAATATAGTTAAAACCAAAATCTCTCTAACGCTTCAAAATTGAGGATAGAAATGGGCGGACTATCAAGTAGGGGCGTGGCATCTCCCATATGAATTTAATACAAAAATTCGTATATCTTAAAAACTATTAGATATAGCAACAAACAATTTTACAAAAACAACTTGGTAAAATTATAAAATAATAAATTGAATACAGTAAAGTCCTCAAATTTGAGTTGCATATATTAAGTTCCTTTGTATTTCCATGGCCCTATTGCTAGTACTGCCATATTTTCCCTAAATTGTTCATATGGATGCTAATATTTCCGGTAAAAAATTTAAGGTTTCTACCTTTAATGATTTCCCAGACACGCGAATTTTTTATTTAATGGGAGTTGACACGCCCCTTATTGCTAGTCCGGCTTCGAGAAAAATGGCTTTGGACTATGTCAGTCTCATAGTAGGCTTGATGTTCCTTAAATCATAAGAAAAAACGTATTTACGTTCACCAACTTAATTATCAAATACATATATGTAATAATAAACTTCTCAAGAAAGATATTTTTCCTTCCCCTTTTAGGATGCTCTATAAAATACAAATAACAGGTATTTTTAATAAAGTTTCCAAGTTAAGTAATTAAAACAAATTAGTTAATATGACTATTTTTGTGTTACAGGGCGTAATAATGAAATACCACTTAAGAAATTAGAAAACCTTATACGCCTCAGTGATCTTTGGCTAAAGAATATTTATTAATTTAAAAGGTTTGACAAAAGTAACCCAGAGTTTCAGTTTTCTTAGTAATTTATGTAAAACTCTTACATAGAAGATATTACTTTTATAATATTAAAAGTGTTTATTTATTACTATTCATAAACATTTCAAGCATTATATGCTAGCAACAAGAAAATTAACGTAATTGGCATTATTAAGAAAATATCTTATTAATTTACATATGTGACGTATACTTAATATTTCATATATTCATATATGTTGCGTATACTTAATATGTAATTTAACTCAATTGTTTATTACGTATACGTATTAATATTTAATTCAAGGATAAGAGTATATTTCAAGTGGTGATTTCATTTATCAAAGAAATCGTAATAAAATATTATACATTAAACAACACATAGGCAATATAACGTTTAATAATATACACATACATATGTAGTTCAAAAAACATTCTTAAAAATTGTAAAAGGACGTGATCAATAAAATTACAATTACAAAACGTTTTTTAGCTATTACATTTTAATAGATTTATTTATCATAAATTATTTAAATCCTAGTTGTTATCTATATAATATTTTTACAGCTTTCTAAATATTTTATAGGTCTGTTAAACCAAAAAAAAAATATATATATTAAAGGAATACTTATATGAAAATAAAATCTTAGTTCTTGATTTTTATTATTATTCATATACACACAGCTCTGCGATAAAATTCCACTTAACGTTTATTTATCTTAACATTTTTGGTAATCAACATATAGACAGTTTTTATGTAAAACTATAATAATATTATTTGACCACTAACTATGATACTATTCTCAAATGATAATGTGATTATATGATAAAATAAATATTTATTTTTTTCTTGAATATGGGGAAAGTTATGAAAATACAAAACGTTTTTAGATTTGGATAATAATGGTAATTTGTAAAAATGTACGAACGAATCTCGTACTTTGCACGGAAATGCTATCAGGACAACAATCGTAACAAATCTACTATCTCCTTAATAAACAGTGAACGGAAGACTAACTAACTAACTAACTAACTAACTAACTAACTAACTAACTAACTAACTAACTACTAACTAACTAACTAACTACTAACTAACTAACTACTACTAACTAACTAACTACTAACTAACTAACTAACTAACTAACTAACTAACTAACTAACTAACTAACTAACTAACTAACTAACTAACTAACTAACTAACTACTAACTAACTAACTAACTAACTACTAACTAACTAACTAACTAACTAACTAACTAACTAACTAACTAACTAACTAACTAACTAACTAACTAACTAACTAACTAACTAACTAACTAACTAACTAACTAACTAACTAACTAACTAACTAACTAACTAACTAACTAACTAACTAACTAACTAACTAACTAACTAACTAACTACTAACTAACTAACTAACTAACTAACTAACTAACTAACTAACTAACTAACTAACTACTAACTAACTAACTACTAACTAACTACTAACTAACCTAACTAACTAACTAACTAACTAACTACTAACTAACTAACTAACTACTAACTAACTAACTAACTAACTAACTAACTAACTAACTAACTAACTAACTAACTAACTAACTACTAACTAACTAACTAACTACTAACTAACTAACTAACTAACTAACTAACTAACTACTAACTAACTAACTAACTAACTAACTAACTAACTAACTAACTAAACTAACTACTACTAACTAACTAACTAACTAACTAACTAACTAACTAACTATACTAACTAACTAACTACTAACTACTACTAACTAACTAACTAACTAACTAACTAACTAACTAACTAACTAACTAACTAACTAACTAACTAACTAACTAACTAACTAACTAACTAACTAACTAACTAACTAACTAACTAACTAACGAACTAACTAATACTAACTAACTAGCTACTAACTAACTAACTAACTAACTACTACTAACTAACTAACTAACTAACTAACTAACTAACTAACTAACTAACTAACTAACTAACTAACTAACTAACTAACTAACTAACTAACTAACTACTAACTAACTAACTAACTAACTAACTAACTAACTAACTAACTAACTAACTACTAACTAACTAACTAACTAACTAACTACTAACTACTAACTAACTAACTAACTAACTAACTAACTACTAACTAACTAACTAACTAACTAACTAACTAACTAACTAACTAACTAACTAACTAACTAACTAACTAACTAACTAACTAACTAACTAACTAACTAACTACTAACTAACTAACTAACTAACTAACTAACTAACTAACTAACTAACTAACTAACTAACTAACTAACTAACTAACTAACTAACTAACTAACTAACTACTAACTAACTAACTAACTACTAACTAACTAACTAACTAACTAACTAACTAACTAACTAACTAACTAACTAACTAACTAACTAACTAACTAACTAACTAACTAACTAACTAACTAACTAACTAACTAACTAACTAACTAACTAACTAACTAACTAACTAACTAACTAACTAACTAACTAACTAACTAACTAACTAACTAACTAACTACTAAACTAACTAACTAACTAACTAACTAACTAACTAACTAACTAACTAACTAACGAACTAACTAACTAACTAACTAACTAACTAACTAACTAACTAACTACTAACTACTACTAACTAACTAACTAACTAACTAACTAACTAACTAACTAACTAACTAACTAACTAACTAACTAACTACCTAACTAACTAACTAACTAACTAACTAACTAACTACTAACTAACTAACTAACTAACTAACTAACTAACTAACTAACTAACTAACGAAAATATTGTCTGAAACCGAAATGCCGTAAATTTTAATCTTTACACATTTTGTAATAACTCCTAAATTCGTGGAAAGGGAGATATTCAGAAAAATTCATTATTTTGTCTTATGACCTCCAATATTTCAATTATATAAGACATAATTTGATTTGATGGTCTATGGTAATTTTTACTTTATTGGGCATTACAACCTTAATTTATTCGACCATAAAGTTATTTAAATGTATAAAAGGCACTCATTTCTTATGGAAATTGTAAATGTAGCTAAATAAAAACTCCTATAACTTCTAAACCCATTGAGATCCCAAGAAAAACAAAATATCCTTTTTTTATATTTAAGAATAAAGAACATTTTCCATTATACGGTCCTTGCGCCACGATTTTATGCAATTTTAATGAAATGTCAAAAAAGAGTAATCGAAGACCTGTCGAACGAAATTGTAAAAATCGGATAACTGGTTCCAAAGTTATTCAGCCATCAACATTTCTAATTTTGAACATAAATACCCGAGATGCCCTATTTTAGAGACTCATAAAATATGAACCGAATGAGTTATGGATCTAGTTTATACGACATAGAAACCGCATTAAGGAGTAAAATATCCCAGTAAAAATTGGAGCTTACATGCAAGCAGGTTTGTAAGGGAACGAAGCTATTTTCTCCTTTACAAACCTGCTTCGATAAGGCATGATTTTTATATAGCGAATTCCCACTTGGAAGCATTCCCACTAGTAAGCTTAAATATTATTTAAATATTTCACTTACAATCTGCTTCTCTGTAAGGGATAGTAGTAAGCTTTTAATTTTTTTCAGCTTACATTATGAAATTACTCCTATCATTGGTATTCCCTTATTTCCTGCTTCTCAGTAAGGCTTAATAGTAAGCGAATACAGATGCAGTTACATCCCTTTTTAGCTTCCTAAAGTATAAAAATTTTTTACTGGGATATGCCCCTTATTTGAAAAATCGAAGGGGACAAGAATTTAAAACAGCGTTTTTTGGTCGATTTTTGGAATTGCCCTATAAATCATAGCAATAAATAAAGCAAAAATAATTAAATTTTAAATTTATTTCTTGAGAATAATTTCAGAAGTAGTGAATTTGGAATCAAATAAAAAGGACATCCCTCCTATGATAAGCTTGTGTTAAAGTCATCAGTTCTTCAGGTCTTTCTTAGTACTTCAATGGAGTAAATTCTACTTCTTTTTCGCTTCTTGGGGAGTTCTTTTTTTTAGGGTTGCTATGTGAAACGGACCACTATAATTTCCAACTTTACAGTGGGCCCAATGTTGTAGCGTTTCATAGGGTCGGAAGTATCTGACGCACTTGCAATTTCTTTAAGTTGTTGTTTGCCTAATTTCCTTTTGCAAAAAATATGTAAATAATTACAAAAATATGTCCTTTGTCCTTGTTGTGTATTTTAAGTTAAAAAAAACTTAATTTTACATATAAAATTTTTCCTGCTAAAAAGACTTAATATTGTTTCCACATGTACTATATATGTATATGCAAATTCTATATTAAAATATTAGATTTAATTTAATTTGAAAATTTTTACAGTTATTTCTTTTTTTTCACCCAAATTAAACAAACAAAATATTCCTATGTTTGTTGCTTAACTTTTTCTCTTATTTTTTGTATTTTATCATTAGAATATAGACAAAAGAGAGACTATTTGTAGAGCATAAGGTGTTAGATATTTATTTTAAAATCATCTTATAAACAAAAAAAACCAAAGTCCTTTAGCAAATCCAATAATGTTTAGTTTTGAGATTTGGATTGTATGATGTTGATGCAAGACTTCTTTTACAAAAGGCAATTATCTTTTTATACTTTATATACATACATATGTACGTACGTATGTATATGTATATTCCTACATATGTATGTACGTGCTTTCTTTAAATTACATACTACACATAAATACATACATAGAAAGTCAAGTATGTTAAAATTGTTGTGTTAAATATCTTTTAAAACAAAATATTTTTATATGTATGTATATGTACCTCAGATGTACTGTAAATTAGGATGGCTCCCTGTTTTTTTATTTGGGAAATTTTCCTCCAACATCTACTATTTTTCAAATCACACTAAATGGTCAAAATTGGAATATAGAGAACAAAAAGAGTCAAAACATTATTCCATTATTGCTTCATAAAAATGTGTCCCTCCTATTATATTAAAATGTTAGTAAAAATTGTATTTTGTGTATACGAAATAGTACAATTGAACAACCACTCAATTAGCATATAAATAGGCCAAGTCAAGCATGCAACTCACACACTCAATCTTCAGATTTTTTATTCTCCTGAAAAATGTGAAAAGGGTGTTTGAACGAAACTATAAAAAAAATTCTCTCTATCACACTCATATATACATAAATATGTACGTATTCATATACGTAAAAAATGTAAAAATTTACAAATTTACACACACATTTATGTAAATAGATGGTCTTGTGTGATGACCTCTTGTTTTTATTCTACTATATGAGAGTCTTTGATATGAACATGGTATTCTCCTTCTCACAAATTTTTTTGTAGTTATCCTTGCCATTTTTTTGATATGAACTTAATAGTCAATTGTCTAATACAGGGATGGGAAAACTTAAGTTTCTATATTAGAATTATATTTAGTTTAAAATTAAGAAAAAAAAAAAAAAAATTAATATATTAAATAATCAATATAGTCTGTATTATAGTCTTAATTTAGTCTGGTCTATATATGACTATACCCAGTTCTGCTGTCTGGATTATTAACGGAAAATATTCCAAAATATGTACTAACTTAACATTAAGGAATAAACCGGGTTGGACCATTGCCTGAAATATAGACTAAATATATTCTGAACTATAAACCGACTATAGTCTGGAGTACAGACCGAATAAAATGTATACTATATATCGACTATAGCCTGAACTGTAGCCTGGCTGTAGTCTTGAATACAGACCGACTACAGTGCGTACTAGAGATCGACTATAGCGTGGACTATATCCCGACTGTAGTCTGAGCCTTAGACCAACTATAGTCTGGACTAGTTAGTTAGTTAGTTAGTTAGTTAGTTAGTTAGTTAGTTAGTTAGTTAGTTAGTTAGTTAGTTAGTTAGTTAGTTAGTTAGTTAGTTAGTTAGTTAGTTAGTTAGTTAGTTAGTTAGTTAGTTAGTTAGTTAGTTAGTTAGTTAGTTAGTTAGTTAGTTAGTTAGTTAGTTCAGTTAGTTATTAGTTAGTTAGTTAGTTAGTTAGTTAGTTAGTTAGTAGTTAGTTAGTTAGTTAGTTTAGTTAGTTAGTTAAGTTAGTTGTTAGTTAGTAGTTAGTTAGTTAGTTAGTTAGTTGTTAGTTAGTTAGTAGTTAGATTAGTTAGTTTAGTTAGTTCGTTAGTGTTAGTTAGTTAGTTGTTAGGTTAGTTTAGGTTAGTTAGTTAGTTAGTTAGTTAGTTAGTTAGTTAGTTAGAGTTAGTTAGTTAGTTAGTTTAGTTTAGTTAGTAGTTAGTTGGTTAGTTAGTTAGTTAGTTGTTAGGTTAGTTATTAGTTAGTAGTTAGTTCTTAGGTTAGTTAGTTAGTTAGTTAGTTAGTTAGTTAGTTAGTTAGTTAGTTAGTTCGTTAGTTAGTTAGTTAGTTAGTTAGTCGTTAGTTCAGTTAGTTAGTTAGTTAGTTAGTTAGTTAGTTAGTTAGTTAGTTAGTTAGTTAGTTAGTAGTTAGTTAGTTAGTAGTTAGTTGTAGTTAGTTAGTTAGTTAGTTAGTAGTTAGTTTTTTGTTAGTTAGTTAGTTAGTTAGTTAGTTAGTTCGTTAGTTAGTTAGTTAGTTAGTTGGTAGTTAGTTTGTAGTTAGTTAGTTAGTTAGTAGTTTTAGTTAGTTAGTTAGTTAGTTAGTTAGTTAGTTAGTTAGTTAGTTAGTTAGTAGTTAGTTAGTTAGTTAGTTAGTTAGTTAGTTGTTAGTTAGTTAGTTAGTTAGTTAGTTAGTTAGTTAGAGTTAGTTAGTTAGTTAGTTAGTTAGTTGTTAGTTAGTTAGTTAGTTAGTTAGTTAGTTAGTTAGTTAGTGTAGTTAGTTAGTTAGTAGTTAGTTAGTTAGTTAGTTAGTTAGTAGTTAGTTAGTTAGTTAGTTAGTTAGTTAGGTTGTTAGTTAGTTAGTTAGTTAGTTAGTTAGTTAGTTAGTTTAGTTAGTTAGTTGTAGTTGCTTAGTGATAGGCCTTGAATTCGAATTTTCGACCATTCCGGCTGTTAAAATAACGTGTGTGTAGGCTATTTGAAAATTTTTTCATTTTAAATTTTTTTTTCAAGTTTTCACATAGGACAAGGACAAGGCTCACATTTTTGCATTCATTTTTAATGAAGGGTCAATGGGAATATTATCAACCCCAACAACTATACGTTCACATACATACATATATTATATCTTCTTCTTCTATTCTGCTTTCAATAATAAAAAGGGTTTTCTAATTTTTTATCATTGTCCTCAAACATCAACAGAAGCTATTAAGATGATAAAGGCAGCAGCAATGATTACAATAAAAATGAAAAAAACTTTTTCTCTGAAAACACAATAAAAATCACTGTCATTGTACTTAGTCCATCATCGGTCAGTCACATGTTCTGCTGTGATAATGTAACCGTAACTGATTATATTGCATTTTTAGATATTTATTCCAATTTTATCATAATGAACGTTCTTAGTATATTTTACAAACATGCATATGTATATGGTAGATACATGCATAAGTAGTAGTTTTGATTAGATGTTAGATGTGTGTTTATATATGTAGTGATAGTTGTTGTTGTTACTGCAAGAGAAAATAATTAGAACACTGAGAGAAAGGTTATAAATACTTAAAACATTTTCTTTGAAATATAAACTTCACTTTGGTTGTTTCACAATATTGAACTAATTAATTTTCATATCTTCATTTTCCATTTCAAATACTATACCAAAACTGTAGTTTTAGGTGTAGTTTAGCTTGTTTTTTATTATCTTTCTGTGTGCTTCCGTTCATTGTCGTCATTTTAATGATTATTTTTGCTATAGATATAAAGTGCAGATTTACAAATACATACACAATAGGGTGACCCAATTACAGAGGAGGCATTTTTGAAGCTTATAGGGGCTATTGTACATATACATATGAAATTTAGTATGAATTATTTTTTCACGGCACCCAAGAAATTATTTTACTTGGCCACAAGAGATCCCTAATAATATACCATCATTTAAATGATTGTACTTATGAAGAGTATCTAGATGTATGTATGTTTACATTTGTTGTTTAATTTTCGCCGCATGTAGATTATCTAGGATTTTTCCCAGTTTTTTTAATTTTCTACTTATTGCCAATGAACGACACGGATGACTGTTCAACTGCAACAAGAGCAAATCATCTACAATCATATAATTATCGTTAGGGTGAAAGAAATTTGAAGTTCTCATTGTTGCAACACTTTAATGCGTTTTAGTATTGGTTAACTTGGCGCTGTTTGTTTTGAAAATTTGCGATTTTTGGACTTTTAACTGAAAATTTAATTTTTTGTAAATACTAAATCTTATGACGAAAACTAGGGATTTTCCAATCGAAATGGGAAAATGGATTCATAAAACCGCATTATAAATACTAATATTGCTATGAATTTTAAATGTTATATCAACCATAACACAGTGGTTAAGAATGTTCTATTGGAAAAAATTCGCTATTATGTGGAATATTAGAGATATTTTAGCGAAATAAAATTCTGAATAATATTCTGAATGGGAAAAAGTTTCGCAGAATAATTGTGTACGTCTACAACATATTCGTACAGTTCTAGTTCAGTTCTAATTCAGTTCTAGTTCAGTTCTAGTTCAGTTCTAGTTCAGTTTCTAGTTCAGTTCTAGTTCAGTTCTAGTTCAGTTCTAGTTCAGTTCTAGTTCAGTTCTAGTTCAGTTCTAGTTCAGTTCTAGTTCAGTTCTAGTTCAGTTCTAGTTCAGTTCTAGTTTCATTCTAGTTCAGTTCTAGTTCAGTTCTAGTTCAGTTCTAGTTCAGTTCTAGTTCAGTTCTAGTTCAGTTTCTGTTCAGTTCTCTAGTTCAGTTCTAGTTCAGTTCTAGTTCAGTTCTAGTTCAGTTCTATTTCATTATAGTTCAGTTCTAGTTCGTTCTAGTTCAGTTCTAGTTCAGTCTAGTTCAGTTCTAGTTTCAGTTCTAAGTTCAGTTCTAGTTCAGTTCTAGTTCAGTTCTAGTTCATTCTAGTTCAGTTCTAGTTCAGTTCTATTAGTTCGATTTCAGTTCTAGTTCAGTTCTAGTTCAGTTCTATCAGTTCTAGTTCATTCTAGTTGCATCTAGTTCAAGTTCTAGTTCATTCTAGTTCTAGTTCAGTTCTAGTTCAGTTCTAGTTCAGTTCTAGTTCAGTTCTAGTTCAGTCTAGTTCAGTTCTAGTTCAGTTCTAGTTCAGTTCTAGTTCAGTTCTAGTTCAGCTAGTTCAGTTCTAGTTCAGTTCTAGTTCAGCTTAGTTCAGTTCTAGTTCAGTTTTGTTCAGTTCTAGTTCAGTTCTAGTTCAGTTCTAGTTCAGTTCTAGTTCAGTTCTAGTTCAGTTCTAGTTCAGTTCTAGTTCAGTTCTAGTTCAGTTCTAGTTCAGTTCTACTTCAGTTCTAGTTCAGTTCAAGTTCAGTTCAAGTTCAGTTCTAGTTCAGTTCTAGTTCAGTTCTAGTTCAGTTCTAGTTCAGTTCTAGTTCAGTTCTAGTTCAGTTCTAGTTCAGTTCTAGTTCAGTTCTAGTTCAGTTCTAGTTCAGTTCAGTTCAGTTCTAGTTCAGTTAGTTCAGTTCTACTTCAGTTCTAGTTCAGTTCTAGTTCAGTTCTAGTTCAGTTTCAGTTAGTCAGTTCTAGTTCAGTTCTAGTTCAGTTCTAGTTCAGTTCTAGTTCAGTTCTAGTTCAGTTCTAGTTCAGTTCTAGTTCAGTTCTAGTTCAGTTCTAGTTCAGTTCTAGTTCAGTTCTAGTTCAGTTCTAGTTCAGTTCAGTTCTAGTTCATCTAGTTCAGTTCTAGTTCAGTTGCTAGTTCAGTTCTAGTTCTAGTTCAGTTCAGTCAGTTCTAGTTTCAGTTCTAGTTCAGTTTCTAGTTCAGTTCTAGTTCATTTCGAGTTCAGTTCTAGTTCAGTTCTAGTTCGTTCTAGTTCAGTTCTAGTTCAGTTCTAGTTCAGTTCTAGTTCAGTTCTAGTTCAGTTCTAGTTCAGTTCTAGTTCATTTCTAGTTCAGTCTAGTTCAGTTCTAGTTCAGTTCTAGTTCAGTTCTAGTTCAGTTTCTAGTTCAGTTCTAGTTCAGTTCTAGTTCAGTTCTAGTTCAGTTCTAGTTCAGTTCTAGTTCAGTGTTCAGTTCTCTAGTTCAGTTCTAGTTCAGTTCTAGTTCAGTTCTAGTTCAGTTCAGTTCTAGTTCAGTTCTAGTTCAGTTCTAGTTCAGTTCTAGTTCAGTTCTAGTTCAGTTCTAGTTCAGTTCTAGTTCAGCTCTAGTTCAGTTCTAGTTCAGTTTTAGTTCAGTTCTAGTTCAGTTCTAGTTCAGTTCTAGTTCAGTTCTAGTTCAGTTCTAGTTCAGTTCTAGTTCAGTTCTAGTTCAGTTCTAGTTCAGTTCTAGTTCTAGTTCAGTTCTAGTTCAGTTCTAGTTCAGTTCTAGTTCAGTTCTAGTTCAGTTCTAGTTCAGTTCTAGTTCAGTTCTAGTTCAGTTCTAGTTCAGTTCTAGTTCAGTTCTAGTTCAGTTCTAGTTCAGTTCTAGTTCAGTTCTAGTTCAGTTCTAGTTCAGCTCTAGTTCAGTTCTAGTTCAGTTTTAGTTCAGTTCTAGTTCAGTTCTAGTTCAGTTCTAGTTCAGTTCTAGTTCAGTTCTAGTTCAGTTCTAGTTCAGTTCTAGTTCAGTTCTAGTTCAGTTCTATCAGTTTAGTTCAGTTCAAGTTCAGTTCTGTCAGTTCTAGTTCAGTTCTAGTTCAGTTCTAGTTCAGTTCTAGTTCAGTTCTAGTTCAGTTCTAGTTCAGTTCTACTTCAGTTCCATAAATGAACGTTAAATGTGTTTTTTTTTTAAGAAAGTCGGCAGAAAGTGAAATATCACTTTAAGAGGCTCTAGAACAACGATGTCCATTTCATAGCACAATTGTGCTGACTAAAACACACACATATTCTTATTCTCTTTTGTTTAGTCGTCACTGAGCCAGCGACGAATGCACATGTGTAGCGGGTGTACGATTTTATTTCAGTATTTTTGTTTACAGCACTGATAGAATTTAATATGACATGCGAAAAATATTTTATGTTTATAAATGCGTTTGACAATACTCAATGTCTATTATGTTATAAAACATTTAAGGAAATTAGGGGATTGTTTTAAAAAGACAGTATGATTCTTTTCATAGTAATATTGATAGATTTAGTGATAGGGAAAAAGAAAAATTATTTTTAAAATATAAAATTATTTTTTTGGAAAAACTAAATAATTGGTTATCTTATAAGAGTTGTCAACTCTTATAAGTTTTATAAATTCCGCACACTTAAAAATATTCTTTTGCTACGAAACTGTCATAACAGCATTAATGTAAAAAATTTCATTAATGATATATGAAATAAATTTCAATTTTAATTTTGTCTGTAAATGTTTTTTTTTTTTTTTTTTTGTATACACAATTTTGCTTTCAGTTCATTTCTTGTTCGCTCACCAATACAACTACAGTTTTAGTTTTGGACATCACTGCTCTAGAAAATGCCCTAATTTTGACTGGACAATTTCCTTTAAATCGCTTGCCACAAATTTCCCTAAGAAGTTTAAATAAAAAAATCATTATAATTTTATTAAAAGTCTTTTATGCACAATTTAAAGATATGCATTCAAAGGAGCACAAAGACATACATACAAATATCGTTTATAATTATTTTGTGAGCACAACTTAAAACTAGGGGGTACCTAAAATTCGTTTTTTTTTTCTATTAAATATTCTGTAACTTTGGCCTGCTTAATCGTATTTATTATAAAATTAACCCGATGTTGTTGTAGTATCAACATCAGCAGTAGTAGTGGACTCGGGAGCTGGTGCAGGTGCTGGCTTGGGAGGAGCACCAACATAAATTTGTTTGCGGATAACGAAAGGTGGACGTACACTGCCAGCTAGGCTGCCAACTTGACTCTTAACACCACCTAAAGTACTTTGCAAGGAATTCAAAGCATTTTGTTTAAGAGCAGTTTTCTGTTGGACCAAAGAACCGACCAAAGCTTGGACTTGTTGCAATTTACCAGCAATGGCAGATTGTACACCTTGTAATAAAGCAGAAGGATCAAAAGCGGGAGCAGCTGGAGCAGGGGCAGCTGATGGGGCACCTTGAATTACGATTTTATAATAAGTTAATTTATTCTTATTTTATTTTTTTGTAAAACACACAAACACACCTTTATGTATAGTGACCACTTTAAAAGCCTGGGTTTGTTGCATCAAAGCCACAGCTACACACAAAACAAATACAAATTTCATCATTTTGTCTAAATTAATTCTTGTTCGACTTCTTTTTTTATAAAAAAATATATAGATTTTAATAATCCTTTTTATTATTTATTTAATTATTTTTTTTTTAAGTAATCCAATGGCGTTGTTTTGTTAATTTATTTTTCCCAGGCACACCTCTGTTTCGCTTGAAAGTCTTTTCTATACTCCCGCTTAATTTTTAAATCAAACGTAGTTTAAAGCATTTAAAAGCTTTTTATATAAACAATCTTTAATTTATTGTTCTAAGCACATAGTCCAATAGACGGACGTATAAATATACATACGTTCTGGCCAGAATAGAAGACGTCCATAATTGTGTGTTAATACTTCTATGTTCTCTATATGTCTCTGTAAATTAATATTGTGGCTATTAATAAAACATATCAGCTGCTCGTAATCAACGCCAAAATTTTATTTAGTTATTCTTATTGTTGATCGCAAATTTATTGGTTGTGAAAAAGTCTTTTCCGTGTGTTGTATGAACATTAGGTTAAAAAAACTTTTGATAAGTTTATTCTATAGTCAAGTCTAGTCTATAGTCTAGTCTATAGTCTGGTCTATAGTCTAGTCTATAGTCTAGTCTATAGTCTAGTCTATAGTCTAGTCTATAGTCTAGTCTATAGTCTAGTCTATAGTCTAGTCTATAGTCTAGTCTATAGTCTAGTCTATAGTCTAGTCTATAGTCTAGTCTATAGTCTAGTCTATAGTCTAGTCTATAGTCTAGTCTATAGTGTAGTCTATAGTCTAGTCTATAATCTAGTCTATAGTCTAGTCTATAGTGTAGTCTATAGTCTAGTCTATAGTCTAGTCTATAGTCTAGTCTATTGTCTAGTCTATAGTCTAGTCTATAGTCTAGTCTATAGTCTAGTCTATAGTTAGTCTATAGTCTAGTCTATAGTCTAGTCTATAGTCTAGTCTATAGTCTAGTCTATAGTCTAGTCTATAGTCTAGTCTATAGTCTAGTCTATAGTCTAGTCTATAGTCTAGTCTATAGTCTAGTCTATAGTCTAGTCTATAGCTAGTCTATAGTCTAGTCTATAGTCTAGTCTATAGTCTAGTCTATAGTCTAGTCTATAGTCTAGTCTATAGTCTAGTCTATAGTCTAGTCTATAGTCTAGTCTATAGTCTAGTCTATAGTCTAGTCTATAGTCTAGTCTATAGTCTAGTCTATAGTCTAGTCTATAGTCTAGTCTATAGTCTAGTCTATAGTCTAGTCTATAGTCTAGTCTATAGTCAGTATATAGTCTAGTCTATAGTCTAGTCTATAGTCTAGTCTATAGTCTAGTCTATAGTCTAGTCTATAGTCTAGTCTATAGTCTAGTCTATAGTCTAGTCTATAGTCTAGTCTATAGTCTAGTCTATAGTCTAGTCTATAGTCTAGTCTATAGTCTTAGTCTATAGTCTAGTCTATAGTCTAGTCTATAGTCTAGTCTATAGTCTAGTCTATAGTCAGTCTATAGTCTAGTCTATAGTCTAGTCTATAGTCTAGTCTATAGTCTAGTCTATAGTCTAGTCTATAGTCTAGTCTATAGTCTAGTCTATAGTCTAGTCTATAGTCTAGTCTATAGTCTAGTCTATAGTCTAGTCTATAGTCTAGTCTATAGTCTAGTCTATGTCTAGTCTATAGTCTAGTCTATAGTCTAGTCTATAGTCTAGTCTATAGTCTAGTCTATAGTCTAGTCTATAGTCTAGTCTATAGTCTAGTCTATAGTCTAGTCTATAGTCTAGTCTATAGTCTAGTCTATAGTTAGTCTATAGTCTAGTCTATAGTCTAGTCTATAGTCTAGTCTATAGTCTAGTCTATAGTCTAGTCTATAGTCTAGTCTATAGTCTAGTCTATAGTCTAGTCTATAGTCTAGTCTATAGTCTAGTCTATAGTCTAGTCTATAGTCTAGTCTATAGTCTAGTCTATAGTCTAGTCTATAGTCTAGTCTATAGTCTAGTCTATAGTCTAGTCTATAGTCTAGTCTATAGTCTAGTCTATAGTCTAGTCTATAGTCTAGTCTATAGTCTAGTCTATAGTCTAGTCTAAAGTCTAGTCTATAGTCTAGTCTATAGTCTAGTCTATAGTCTAGTTATAGTATAGTCTATAGTCTAGTCTATAGTCTAGTCTATAGTCTAGTCTATTGTCTAGCTATAGTCTAGTCTATAGTCTAGTCTATAGTCTAGTCTATAGTCTAGTCTATAGTCTAGTCTATAGTCTAGTCTATAGTCTAGTCTATAGTCTAGTCTATAGTCTAGTCTATAGTCTAGTCTATAGTCTAGTCTATAGTCTAGTCTATAGTCTAGTCTATAGTCTAGTCTATAGTCTAGTCTATAGTCTAGTCTATCTAGTCTATAGTCTAGTCTATAGTCTAGTCTATAGTCTAGTCTATAGTCTAGTCTATAGTCTAGTCTATAGTCTAGTCTATAGTCTAGTCTATAGTCTAGTCTATAGTCTAGTCTATAGTCTAGTCTATAGTCTAGTCTATAGTCTAGTTATAGTCTAGTCTATAGTCTAGTCTATGTCTAGTCTAGTCTATAGTCTAGTCTATAGTCTAGTCTATAGTCTAGTCTATAGTCTAGTCTATAGTCTAGTCTATAGTCTAGTCTATAGTCTAGTCTATAGTCTAGTCTATAGTCTAGTCTATAGTCTAGTCTATAGTCTAGTCTATAGTCTAGTCTATAGTCTAGTCTATAGTCTAGTCTATAGTCTAGTCTATAGTCTAGTCTATAGTCTAGTCTATAGTCTAGTCTATAGTCTATCTATAGTCAGTCTATAGTCTAGTCTATAGTCTAGTCTATAGTCTAGTCTATAGTCTAGTCTATAGTCTAGTCTATAGTCTAGTCTATAGTCTAGTCTATAGTCTAGCCTATAGTCTAGTCTATAGTCTAGTCTATAGTCTAGTCTATAGTCTAGTCTATAGTCTAGTCTATAGTCTAGTCTATAGTCTAGTCTATAGTCTAGTCTATAGTCTAGTCTATAGTCTAGTCTATAGTCTAGTCTATAGTATAGTCTATAGTCTAGTCTTTAGTCTAGTCTTTAGTCTAGTCTATAGTCTAGTCTATAGTCTAGTCTATAGTCTAGTCTATAGTCTAGTCTATAGTCTAGTCTATAGTCTAGTCTATAGTCTAGTCTATAGTCTAGTCTATAGTCTAGTCTATAGTCTAGTCTATAGTCTAGTCTATAGTCTAGTCTAGTCTAGTCTATAGTCTAGTCTATAGTCTAGTCTATAGTCTAGTCTATAGTCTAGTCTATAGTCTAGTCTATAGTCTAGTCTATAGTCTAGTCTATAGTCTAGTCTATAGTCTAGTCTATAGTCTAGTCTATAGTCTAGTCTATAGTCTAGTCTATAGTCTAGTCTATAGTCTAGTCTAGTCTATAGTCTAGTCTATAGTCTAGTCTATAGTCTAGTCTATAGTCTAGTCTATTAGTCTAGTCTATGAGTCTAGTCTATAGTCTAGTCATTATGTCTAGTCTATTAGTCTAGTCTATAGTCTAGTCTATAGTCTAGTCTATATTCTAGTCTTATAGTTAGTCTATAGTTCTAGTCTAAGTTAGTCTTTAGTCTAGTTTTAGTACTAGTCTATAGTCTAGGTCTATAGTTCTAGTCTATAGTCTAGTCTATAGTCTAGTCTATCGTCTAGTTCTTATAGTCTAGTCTATAGTCTCGTCTATAGTCTAGTCTATAGTCTTTAGTCTATAGTCTAGTTCTAGTAGGTCTTAGTCTATAGTTCAGTCTTAGAGTCTAGGTCTATAGTTCTAGTCTATAGTCTAGTCTATAGTCTAGTCTATAGTCTAGGTCTATAGTCTAGTCTATAGTCTAGTCTATAGTCCTAGTCTATTAGTCTAGTCTAGTCTATAGTCTAGTTCTATAGTCTAGTCTATAGTCTAGTCTATAGGTCTAGTCTATAGTCTAGTCTATAGTCTAGTCTATAGTCTAGTCTATAGTCTAGTCTATAGTCTAGTCTATAGTCTAGTCTATAGTTCTAGTCTATAGTCTAGTCTATAGTCTAGTCTAGTCTTAGTCTAGTCTATAGTCTAGTCTATAGTCTAGTCTATAGTCTAGTCTATAGTCTAGTCTATAGTCTAGTCTATAGTCTAGTCTATAGTCTAGTCTATAGTCTAGTCTATAGTCTAGTTCTATAGTCTAGTCTTATAGTCTAGTCTATAGGTCTAGTCTATAGTCTAGTCTATAGTCTAGTCTATAGTCTAGTCTATAGTCTAGTCTATAGTCTAGTCTATAGTCTAGTCTATAGTCTAGTCTATAGTCTAGTCTATAGTCTAGTCTATAGTCTAGTCTATAGTCTAGTCTATAGTCTAGTCTATAGTCTAGTCTATAGTCTAGTCTATAGTCTAGTCTATAGTCTAGTCTATAGTCTAGTCTATAGTCTAGTCTATAGTCTAGTCTATAGTCTAGTCTATAGTCTAGTCTATAGTCTAGTCTTATAGTCTAGTCTAGTCTATAGTCTATAGTCTAGTCTATAGTCTAGTCTATAGTCTAGTCTATAGTCTAGTCTATAGTCTAGTCTATAGTCTAGTCTATAGTCTAGGCTATAGTCTAGTCTATAGTCTAGTCTATAGTCTAGTCTATAGTCTAGTCTATAGTCTAGTCTATAGTCTAGTCTATAGTCTAGTCTATAGTCTAGTCTATAGTCTAGTCTATAGTTTTGTCTATAGTCTAGTCTATAGTCTAGTCTATAGTCTAGTCTATAGTCTAGTCTATAGTCTAGTCTATAGTCTAGTCTATAGTCTAGTCTATAGTCTAGTCTATAGTCTAGTCTATAGTCTAGTCTATAGTCTAGTCTATAGTCTAGTCTATAGTCTAGTCTATAGTCTAGTCTATAGTCTAGTCTATAGTCTAGTCTATAGTCTAGTCTATTCCATAGTCTATTCCATAGACTAGTCTAGTCTATATTTGGGTCTATTGTCTATGTTATGTATGTTCTTATTTGTGTTAGATAAATGAAAATAGCTCTGATGATATATTCGATATTAATACATTTATAAATCTCCGTTTCTCCGTGACTGTGGGCGGTCTTAAACTAACATTTATGTAGCTGAAATTTACTATATCAGAACACTGAAATTACTATAACACTAACCCAATATACATGTCAATAATATGAACAAATTCTAAATTATGCGCACGCTTCTCAATCACTCGAGCAAAAGCATAGACATGAAAGCACACTAATGTTTTAAGCGTGAGACACCTTACATAGTAACTATGGTTAATTAAAACAACAACAACAAAACTTAAAACCAAAAAAATTGACAACAAAGTGTTGTTCATTAGCGTCGTTTTGTAGAACTGATGAATTAATTGATATGTAAGACAGGTAAGTGGTAACTGGTCAGAGAATACAAAGCATGATGATGAGCATGCTGGTCTGTCTGTCTGTCTGTCTGTCTAGTCGCTGCTTCTAAGGGGGAAAGATCGTTGAGTGGATCATTGTTTGAGCTTGTTCTGTTTGACTTGACTACAGATTCTTAAATATTTATGTTGCTTTAGAAGTGTCGTTTTTATTTAGACATTTACATACCAATATTCAAAACGTCATATTAAGCTCATTTGGTTTATTTAATAGTAGAGATTTTTTTTAAATAAAAATATATGTATTTAGCTGATGTATTAATATAAGAAGTTAAATAAAAGTTCAATAGTAGTAAACTGAAAAGAACTTTAGAAGGCAAACTGGTATATAGAATGTATTTGACTGTTGGATCTTTGATTGAAACAGATAAAGCACCATCATCATAATTAATTTTGTGGTTTTGGGTTTTAGTCTTAATACTGGTATTACTTTTATAATAACTGAGAGATTTTTTTATTTTTAAAAGTGCTAAATAATAGAACAAAATACATAAACATGTTTTATTGCTATTGTTAATATTAAAGGTTAGCAAATGGTTAAAGTGTGTTAATTTTGAATAAGAACAGAAACTTGTTTTCTCTTAAGCTGAAAACATCAAAACCAATAAGAGACAATGTTTTCTAATGAGCCCGTGGGTCTTGAACGTAATGTTTAAAGTAAATATTTTACGTCTTCATTAAAGTCATTTATGCAGAATTTTATTGCGATATTAGAGTTTATAAGTGATTTTCTGAAGGAAAATTTATATGGGGGCCAGGGTCAAATGAATCCCGATCATTACGAAAATTGGCAGTACCATTTGGACTTATATAAAATTAAGTTTTGCCGAGCTCAAAAGCCCAATTCAGAAGGTGTGGTTGTATAGGAGCTAGGCGAAATAAAAGACCAATTTTTCAATAGGCTTTGTCCTTGGATCAAAAGAGAGGTTTGTTCTAAATTTCATCAATTTATTTTGAAAATTGCGCACAATGTTTACATGGTCATACAGATGGACGGATAGACAGACGGACGTACAGACGGACATAGCTAAATCGATTCAGAAAGTGATTCTGAGCATCCTGGGAATTTGATCCTGGGAGAATGTTAAAACCGTTATTATATCCCAATGGAACTGTAGCGTGAGCACAATGTTTACATGGCTACACAGACGGGCAGACAGACAGACAGACAGACAGACAGACAGACAGACAGACAGACAGACAGACAGATAGACAGACAGACAGACAGACAGACAGACAGACAGACAGACAGACAGACAGACAGACAGACAGACAGACAGACAGGCAGGCAGACGGACAGACAGACGGGCAGACAAAAATTCTCAAAGGAATTTTGTATTAAAACGATTTTACTAAAATAAGCAATTAATTTAATTTCATGCACCTTAAATATCGCAAAAACCATAATAAATAAAATAAATTGAAAATAAACTTTAACTTTAACTCTATATCTTAAACTACATCAGCTGTGGTCATGGTTTATTTCCAACTACTTACTACCTCATCATTAAAGTAGTTTCCCTTGGCTAATATACTACAACTAGGCTTTAGATTCTATATAATATCGCCCCCCCCCCCCCCCCCCAAAAATATGCAACATTACACACACATACATGTATTTGTATTTAGATATTTTCCAACACCATAAACATAAATTTTGATACAAATAAAAATGGCATTTTCGTTTCTTACTTATTACAAGATTTATGTCTAACAGTCGCATTACAGTTGACTTTTGTCTTGCCATTTGGTGCGTGAACTTTAACTGAAACAGTAAACGAAACTAAGCTAAAGTTTGGGGTTGTGCGTGTGTGTTTATATATGTATACATACATGTGCATGTTAAAGTCCTTTTGCTATGCGTGTCTTCGTATATTTTAACTTTAACAATAGTAAGGCATCAAATTGTATTAAAATCAAATCGTTTGTAATTCATTAGCATTAACTTGTATCACATTTGTGGCTTCTTTTTTTTTTGTTAAGGATTTAGAAAAGAAAATCCTTTAGCTATTATTGAAAGCTGAGAGCATGATTCTTGATTTATAATGTAAATAAAATTTATGGTCAATATGTTTTAATGGCGTAACAAAAAAAAAGAAAAGGTATTGTAATAAAATTACCTTGAAATGTAATAGAAATTAAATGTATTATGGTGTCCAGTGTGTAGACTAATTTATATGTTTGAAAGCTTTAAGAGTCCTGACCAATTGGGATTTCAGTTTGAAATTGTAGATGGTAATTAAGCTTACGTTGATACTGTAAAGGCAAGCATGTAGGGGTTTAAGCTTTAATTACAATGACTATTTTTAAACTGGTTATTCCCTTTAGCTTTTAATAAAAAAAGTTTAACTGGTATAACAAATTTATTATTATGAAGTAGTTTTTATTGTGTTTTATGAACTTTTGCTTCAACACGCACAACTGATTATAACAATTGGCAAGTACCCTACAGTATTTAATATCAGAAAAGTGGATTGTTGAATTATTCTATAAAAAACTCGTTTTACTATGAAAGACTTTTCTAAAACGCAGAGACTTTTTATAGGAAAACAGGAAGACTTATACGAAAACATTCTTTTTTAGGAAGACTTTTTCTATACGAAAACAGTCTTCTTTAGGAAGACTTTTTCTATAAGATAACAGTCTTCCTTAGGAACACTATTTCTATATGAAAGGAAGACTTTTTCTATACGAAAACAGTCTTCCTTAGGAAGACTTTTTCTATACGAAAACAGTCTTCCTTAGGAAGACTTTTTCTATACGAAAACAGTCTTCCTTAGGAAGACTTTTTCTATACGAAAACAGTCTTCCTTAGGAAGACTTTTTCTATACGAAAACAGTCTTCCTTAGGAAGACTTTTTCTATACGAAAACAGTCTTCCTTAGGAAGACTTTTTCTATACAAAAACAGTCTTCCTTAGGAAGACTTTTTCTATACGAAAACAGCCTTCTCTAGGAAGGCTTTTTCTATACGAAAACATTCTTCTTTAGGAAGACTTTTTCTATATGAAAACAGCCTTCCTTAGAATTTTTCTATATGAAAACAGTCTTCCTTAGGAAGAATTTTTCTATACGAAAACAGTCTTCCTTAGGAAGACTTTTTCTATATGAAAACAGTCTTCCTTAGGAAGACTTTTTCTGTATGAAAACAGTCTTCCTTAGGAAGACCTGCTAATAAAACAAATTAGCTTATAAGTGAGAAAATGGGCTTGTGGAAATATCCTTCCAACAATAATAATAAAATGTTTGCTAAAAAGTATGCTATAAAAATCACAGTTACGCATCAGTGTTTTATTATTGCTTATGGTTTTCTGCCATAAGCCTACATATAACGTGTCTGTACCTTATATACATCTGAGTTACCTTATATTCGAAAATACGATATATGAATGTATATGTGTATGAATACACTGTTATTTTTTTGTAAGTATGAGTATGTTTAAAGAACCTTAACATTGGCATTGTAAACGTAAATCAAATGGTAGACAAAGTTAGTCCACTGTTATGCCATTTACGTTCTGCCGGCCAAGAAGTGGATTTAATTTAGTTCATTTATTTCACCAGAAATAAAAAGAAACATTTAATATGAATTTATTGACTTTTAATTTTTACCAAAGGATTCGTCTCTACCTAAAGGCAGGACTCTATGGGCTATTAAAGTTTAATAAGTAATTATATTATGGTATTAATATGTAGGTTTTATAAGGAATAATTGTTAACGGAAATTATTTAAATTTATTAAGTAGTAAATGAATTGGAGAGAAATTTAAATGTAAATTTAGATTTCTATAAATTTTCTCCACAAAAATGCTCCTAAACATTAATATGCTAATACGTAAAATTGGAAATATCTCCCTTGACCCATTTAGATCTAAAAGTCTAGAATTATTCTGTTATATTTTAAAATTTTTTGAAAAATTTTGCGTGAAAAAATTTTTATAAAATTTATGAATGAATTAAATATACAAACATACATACATATACTCCCAACAAATTATTGTTTTTGCTTTTATTTCCCATATCATTTTTGGGTACAACAATGAGGATGATGATATTGCTGATTATTGAAAATACACACTATAAATAATTACAATTATACTCGTATACATATAAGTAAGTATATACATAAATGTGTATGTATGTTTATTATACATATTTTCATATACACATACCTACTTTATTCATTGGGAATTTTTAATTTTAATATTAAATTTTGCCGTTTTAAATACACAATTTTAACGCTCAAACACATAATGTACATACTAACATATTCTGACCATTTTTAAATACAGTTAAATTTTCTATATTGCTGGAAGTGGTTATTTTGTATATAGACAGACGTACATACGTTTCATATGATGTATTTATTGTGTTCATACGCCACAATATACACACTACTGTACCAGTACTTGCCCAATTGTATTCACTGCTTAATTTTTATTCTGTTACTAGATTCCGGCATTTCGTTTAAGTGTTTCATTTGATCGTGCAGAGCATGTATAATGAATCATTATGAAAAATAGTTTGGTGTGTGTGTGTTTTTTTTTAATTAAAACATAACTATAATATTTTAATTATTATTTTATTTTAATTCAGTATTTTTTTTCATATTGTACATTTTTGGCTCTGCTCTTTGTTGTTGCTAATTATTTCACATATTCGATTTATTTTATTAATTAATTGAATTTGACTTTTATGTATTGAAGGAAGTGTTCTAAAGTAGATTCTATAAATATGACGTTAAAAGTGGTATCAAAAGGCAATTTTATTACGTATAAATGCAAAGTTTATAATACAAAAAAATCCACATTCATAATGTTATTAGTCTGGCAATAATTAAGTTCTAGTTTAGTTCAGTTCAAGTTCAGTTCTAGTTCAGTTCTAGTTTAGTTCTAGTTCAGTTCTAGTTCAGTTCTAGTTCAGTTCTAGTTCAGTTCTAGTTCAGTTCTAGTTCAGTTCTAGTTCAGTTCTAGTTCAGTTCTAGTTCAGTTCTAGTTCAGTTCTAGTTCAGTTCTAGTTCAGTTCTAGTTCAGTTCTAGTTCAGTTCTAGTTCAGTTCTAGTTCAGTTCTAGTTCAGTTCTAGTTCAGTTCTAGTTCAGTTCTAGTTCAGTTCTAGTTCAGTTCTAGTTCAGTTCTAGTTCAGTTCTAGTCCAGTTCTAGTTCAGTTCTAGTTCAGTTCTAGTTCAGTTCTAGTTCAGTTCTAGTTCAGTTCTAGTTCTAGTCCAGTTCTAGTTCAGTTCTAGTTCAGTCCTAGTTCTAGTTCTAGTTCAGTTCTAGTTCAGTTCTAGTTCAGTTCTAGTTCAGTTCTAGTTCAGTTCTAGTTCAGTTCTAGTTCAGTTCTAGTTCAGTTCTAGTTCAGTTCTAGTTCAGTTCTAGTTCAGTTCTAGTTCAGTTCTAGTTCAGTTCTAGTTCAGTTCTAGTTCAGTTCTAGTTCAGTTCTAGTTCAGTTCTAGTTCAGTTCTAGTTCAGTTCTAGTTCAGTTCTAGTTCAGTTCTAGTTCAGTTCTAGTTCAGTTTCTAGTTCAGTTCTAGTCAGTTCTAGTTCAGTTCTAGTTCTAGTTCAGTTCAGTTTTAGTTCAGTTCTAGTTCAGTTCTAGTTCAGTTCTAATTCAGTTCTAGTTCAGTTCTAGTTCAGTTCTAGTTCAGTTCTAGTTTTGTATAAGTGACTTTTTAGTTACCCAATATACTTTAAATTCGTATAATTTAGCTTCCAAAATCTCACAGATTTTATCATATTAAAGTGTATAATAGAGATTTATGTTCCATATTGTCTTAAATGAACCCCTACAAATTCTAGAGAACATTATCTACAAACTTTATTTGTTAATTAATACACCCTTGGGTGTCATGGAAAATAAACATGACCATAAATCGTGTGCCTCCCGAAAAAAAACAAAAGTTATAAAAACTTAAAGAAACCAATTGTGTATTTTTATCATCTTTTACAAAATAACCCTTTTATTTGAAGTTTATCAATTGAAAAACATAAAGGGGGTAAAACCTTTACAATTTCGGACATAAATACCAATTTAAAATATTTATCTGCTCAACATTTAAAATCCCCAACACTTAAGCTTGAGCAACAGTAGGGAAGGAGTTGGAGTAACAAAGAAATTGTATGCGAAAGATTGATTTATAAACTCTATAATAACATCATCATTAAATAGTATTGTTGTGCTGAAAGCTATTTACTCCTAAAAGCAGATTTTCAGACAAAAAATAAACAACGTATAATAAAAATAAAACAATATCCCTTTCATTGAAGTATACCCTGCTTTAGTTTTAACTTATTTTATTGTTATTTGTGCTCTTTTTTCATTGTGTCAGTCAGTCTTTTTATATTTGTTGACCCTCTCCAGAACAATAAAATAAAACAAAAGACAATCAACAGCCACATGAAGAACATTGATACTAATGTTCTAGAGCTTTGCCACCAATATAGTAAACGACAAGGATAATTTAACAACTTGTGTTCTAGTATGGAAGAGATATATCTATCGTTTTTTTATTTTGGGTAAATTGTGCTTTATTTTTCACTTTTTTGTTAACTTGTAATGCTTCTTATACAATTTATATTTTAAACTCAAAATGAAATTCGCTTTAAACGTTCTGCTAGAAACACTTTTCCAAATAATATTGATTCCAAGAACTAGAGGAAAAACGTGCTTCAATGATTTTACTACAAGTTCAGTTGGCTTTTACTTTGTTCCCTTTATTAGATGTATTGGTTTTAATGTTGGCTGTAGAATGAGAGAGTGTGCAATCAAAGGTGCATACAAACTAACAGCAACAGAAGATGAAAAGAATTTATTGTTGAAAATCGAAAAAAATATCATCGAAAGTAATATGTTATGGGAAAAAGCACTCCAGCCTAATGAGACCGAAATGTCACTTTAAATAATTAATATTGTTTCTCTTACATTTACCATCCGGAAAACTTATACTACTAACAAAATCCCAATTAACGCATTATCCTTGAATAAAATTTTCATTATCGTTTAAATATACAATTCCTTTAAACACCTGCTCCTTCCATACATCAATTGAATGCCAGCTATTTGAAGATGAGATATTTAGTAAAAAATACAACAGCAAAAACTGTAAAAATAAAATACATTTATTCTCATACATACAAAGTGGTTAAACGCAAGTACTTAATCCCCAAACGATGTTGCTTCTAGTTTGACCGCAAATTCTAAAAAAAGAAGTATCACTGATACTCACTATACAATAAACACAATTTATACCAGACACTTACACATACAAGCACACACACACATACATACATATATCGTTGCAACACAACTCACATAGACAAATAGTTCAAATATGGCTATTTGTAGAAATAGGATAGGAAGGGAAAAGGAAGAGAGGGTTTGCACATTTTAACATGCATTAGATTTAACAACAGCATTTAACAATTTCTTTTATTCATTTTATTTTTCAGCTCCAGTTTTTTGTACCCTACACCACTATAGTAGACACGCTAAACTTGCCTTTGTTGTTATATTGCTAATACATAGAAATGGCAGACCAATCAGATCACAAAAACTTTCTAATTCAGTTCTAGTTCAGTTCTAGTTCAATACTAGTTCAGTAATAATTTCGTTCTAGTTCAATACTAGTTCAGTAATAGTTTCGTTCTAGTTCAGTTCTAGTTCAGTTCTAGTTCAGTTCTAGTTCAGTTCTAGTTCAGTTCTAGTTCAGTTCTAGTTCAGTTCTAGTTCTAGTTCAGTTCTAGTTCAGTTCTAGTTCAGTTCAAGTTCAGTTCTAGTTCAGTTCTAGTTCAGTTCTAGTTCAGTTCTAGTTCAGTTCTAGTTCAGTTCTAGTTCAGTTCTAGTTCAGTTCTAGTTCAGTTCTAGTTCAGTTCTAGTTCAGTTCTAGTTCAGTTCTAGTTCAGTTCTAGTTCAGTTCTAGTTCAGTTCTAGTTCAGTTCTAGTTCAGTTCTAGTTCAGTTCTAGTTCAGTTCTAGTTCAGTTCTAGTTCAGTTCTAGTTCAGTTCTAGTTCAGTTCTAGTTCAGTTCTAGTTCAGTTCTAGTTCAGTTCTAGTTCAGTTCTAGTTCAGTTCTAGTTCAGTTCTAGTTCAGTTCTAGTTCAGTTTTAGTTCAGTTCTAGTTCAGTTCTATTTCAGTTCTATTTCAGTTCTAGTTCAGTTCTAGTTCAGTTCTAGTTCAGTTTTAGTTCAGTTTTAGTTCAGTTCTATTTCAGTTCTAGTTCAGTTCTAGTTCAGTTCTAGTTCAGTTCTAGTTCAGTTCTAGTTCAGTTCTAGTTCAGTTCTAGTTCAGTTCTAGTTCAGTTCTAGTTCAGTTCTAGTTCAGTTCTAGTTCAGTTCAGTTCTAGTTCAGTTCTAGTTCAGTTCTAGTTCAGTTCTAGTTCAGTTCTAGTTCAGTTCTAGTTCAGTTCTAGTTCAGTTCTAGTTCAGTTCTAGTTCAGTTCTAGTTCAGTTCTAGTTCAGTTCTAGTTCAGTTCTAGTTCAGTTCTAGTTCAGTTCTAGTTCAGTTCTAGTTCAGTTCTAGTTCAGTTCTAGTTCAGTTTTAGTTCAGTTCTATTCAGTTCTAGTTCAGTTCTAGTTCAGTTCTAGTTCAGTTCTAGTTCAGTTCTAGTTCAGTTCTAGTTCAGTTCTAGTTCAGTTCTAGTTCAGTTCTAGTTCAGTTCTAGTTCAATTCTAGTTCAATTCTATTGTTCAGTTCTAGTTCAGTTCTAGTTCAGTATAGTTCAGTTCTAGTTCAGTTCTAGTTCAGTTCTAGTTCAGTTCTAGTTCAGTTCTAGTTCAGTTCTAGTTCAGTTCTAGTTCAGTTCTAGTTCAGTTCTAGTTCAGTTCTAGTTCAGTTCTAGTTCAGCTCTAGTTCAGTTCTAGTTCAGTTCTAGTTCAGTTCTAGTTCAGTTCTAGTTCAGTTCTAGTTCAGTTCTATTCAGTTCTAGTTCAGTTCTAGTTCAGTTCTAGTTCAGTTCTAGTTCAGTTCTAGTTCAGTTCTAGTCAGTTCTAGTTCAGTTCTAGTTCAGTTCTAGTTCAGTTCTAGTTCAGTTCTAGTTCAGTTCTAGTTCAGTTCTAGTTCAGTTCTAGTTCAGTTCTAGTTCAGTTCTAGTTCAGTTCTAGTTCAGTTCTAGTTCAGTTCTAGTTCAGTTCTAGTTCAGTTCTAGTTCAGTTCTAGTTCAGTTCTAGTTCAGTTCTAGTTCAGTTCTAGTTCAGTTCTAGTTCAGTTCTAGTTCAGTTCTAGTTCAGTTCTAGTTCAGTTCTAGTTCAGTTCTAGTTCAGTTCTAGTTCAGTTCTAGTTCAGTTCTAGTTCAGTTCTAGTTCAGTTCTAGTTCAGTTCTAGTTCAGTTCTAGTTCAGTTCTAGTTCAGTTCTAGTTCAGTTCTAGTTCAGTTCTAGTTCAGTTCTAGTTCAGTTCTAGTTCAGTTCTAGTTCAGTTCTAGTTCAGTTCTAGTTCAGTGCTAGTTCAGTTCTAGTTCAGTTCTAGTTCAGTTCTAGTTCAGTTCTAGTTCAGTTCTAGTTCAGTTCAGTTCTAGTTCAGTTCTAGTTCAGTTCTAGTTCAGTTCAGTTCTAGTTCAGTTCTAGTTCAGTTCTAGTTCAGTTCTAGTTCAGTTCTAGTTCAGTTCTAGTTCAGTTCTAGTTAAGTTCTAGTTCAGTCAGTTCTAGTTCTAGTTCAGTTCTAGTTCAGTTCTAGTTCAGTTCTAGTTCAGTTCTAGTTCTAGTTCAGTTCTAGTTCAGTTCTAGTTCAGTTCTAGTTCAGTTCTACTAGTTCAGTTCAGTTTAGTTCAGTTCTAGTTCAGTTTTAGTTCAGTTCTATTTCAGTTCTAGTTCAGTTCTAGTTCAGTTCTAGTTCAGTTCTAGTTCAGTTCTAGTTCAGTTCTAGTTCAGTTCTAGTTCAATTCTAGTTCAATTCTAGTTCAGTTCTAGTTCAGTTCTAGTTCAGTTCTAGTTCAGTTCTAGTTCAGTTCTAGTTCAGCTAGTTCAGTTCTAGTTCAGTTCTAGTTCAGTTCTAGTTCAGTTCTAGTTCAGTTCTAGTTCAGTTCTAGTTCAGTTCTAGTTCAGTTCTAGTTCAGTTCTAGTTCAGTTCTAGTTCAGTTCTAGTCCAGTTCTAGTTCAGTTCTAGTTCAGTTTAGTTCAGTTCTAGTTCAGTTCTAGTTCAGTTCTAGTTCAGTTCTAGTTCAGTTCTAGTTCAGTTCTAGTTCAGTTCTAGTTCAGTTCAGTTCTAGTTCAGTTCTAGTTCAGTTCTAGTTCAGTTCTAGTTCAGTTCTAGTTCAGTTCTAGTTCAGTTCTAGTTCAGTTCTAGTTCAGTTCTAGTTCAGTTCTAGTTCAGTTCTAGTTCAGTTCTAGTTCAGTTCTAGTTCAGTTCTAGTTCAGTTCTAGTTCAGTTCTAGTTCAGTTCTAGTTCAGTTCAGTTCTAGTTCTAGTTCGTTCTAGTTCAGTTCTAGTTCAGTTCTAGTTCAGTTCTAGTTCAGTTCAGTTCTAGTTCAGTTCTAGTTCAGTTCTAGATCAGTTCCAGTTCAAAATACATTTTTTTATCCTTAATTATTTATCATTGAATTTCGAAATTAAGTTTATAATGCAGGAGTATAACTTCTAATCGGCCTAGATCGACTTGAGGTCTTTACTATTGTTGTTGTTATTTTTACAGCTTTTGTGGCAACACATTGAAATCCCTTTTATCGCTTTGTTGTAGTTTCGCTTTAGGTTTTTTCCAGTAGTTCTTCCTTATTTGCCGCTTCGCTGTTGTAGTTGCTATTGGAAGCTAGAAATTGTGAAGTACGTGTGAGTACAGAGTTTTAGTGTTGAAATGCTGCACAGTGGTACAAAATATTTTAAGGATAAACTATTAGGAATGTGAATAGAATAGTTTAAAAGTTTAAAATTTTATGGTATTTGGATTTATTTTCTATCTGGTCCACTGTTTCCGCGTTACTCTCTTTGTATGTGTAAGTAGAGCTAACAAATGTTAGACAAAAATTCGAAAAAAAGAAATCCTTTTGTTTTATTTTCTAGTTAAGCTTTGCTCTTTTGTCATAGATTATTTTAGACAATAGCGTCAAAATGAAAACGGATGAGAAAATGAATTATACGCTTTAGCAATTTATGAACTAAACGATTACGAAACCAAAACACATACCCATACACGAACACATATCCTTTATTAAAGCAAAACATATATAAAGGAAAACAGCAAGTACATTGAAATTATTGAGGGTCCTTGCTTTTGTATATAAAAGCTCAAAGTAATTTAGTATTTACTATTTTTGTCTACCCTTCACCTTCGTAAGAAGGGTATATCCTTACAGGAGTTGATTTAGCCATGTCCCATGAAATTAAGCATATACTATGTATGTCCCGGAGTAAATGAGAACCTATAAATGGGACTTTTTGCTACTTTTTCGTTCTTCAAAAGGTACTTTTTGCATTTTCTACAATTTTGAACATAGAAACATGAAACTAAGTATGTAGTGTAGTCTATAGTCTAGTCTATAGTCTAATCTATAGTCTAATCTATAGTCTAGTCTATAGTCTAGTCTATAGTCTAGTCTATAGTCTAGTCTATAGTCTAGTCTAGTCTATAGTCTAGTCTATAGTCTAGTCTATAGTCTAGTCTATAGTCTAGTCTATAGTCTAGTCTATAGTCTAGTCTATAGTCTAGTCTATAGTCTAGTCTATAGTCTAGTCTATAGTCTAGTCTATAGTCTAGTCTATAGTCTAGTCTATAGTCTAGTCTATAGTCTAGTCTATAGTCTAGTCTATAGTCTAGTCTAGTCTATAGTCTAGTCTAGTCTATAGTCTAGTCTAGTCTATAGTCTAGTCTAGTCTATAGTCTAGTCTATAGTCTAGTCTATGCCTAGTCTATAGTCTAGTCTATAGTCTAGTCTATAGTCTAGTCTATAGTCTAGTCTATAGTCTAGTCTATAGTCTAGTCTATAGTCTAGTCTATAGTCTAGTCTATAGTCTAGTCTATAGTCTAGTCTATAGTCTAGTCTATGTCTAGTCTATAGTCTAGTCTATAGTCTAGTCTATAGTCTAGTCTATAGTCTAGTCTATAGTCTAGTCTATAGTCCTAGTCTATAGTCTAGTCTATAGTCTAGTCTATAGTCTAGTCTATAGTCTAGTCTATAGTCTAGTCTATAGTCTAGTCTATAGTCTAGTCTATAGTCTAGTCTATAGTCTAGTCTATAGTCTAGTCTATAGTCTAGTCTATAGTCTAGTCTATAGTCTAGTCTATAGTCTAGTCTATAGTCGTCTAGTCTATAGTCTAGTGTATAGTCTATTCTATAGTCTAGTCTATGGTCTAGTCTATAGTCTAGTCTATAGTCTAGTCTATAGTCTAGTCTATAGTCTAGTCTATAGTCTAGTCTATAGTCTAGTCTATAGTCTAGTCTATAGTCTAGTCTATAGTCCAGTCTATAGTCTAGTCTATAGTCTAGTCTATAGTCTAGTCTATAGTCGAGTCTATAGTCTAGTCTATAGTCTAGTCTATAGTCTAGTCTATAGTCTAGTCTATAGTCTAGTCTATACTCTAGTCAATACTCTAGTCAATACTCTAGTATATAGTCTAGTCTATAGTCTAGTCTATAGTCTAGTCTATAGTCTAGGCTATAGTCTAGTCTATAGTCTAGTCTATAGTCTAGTCTATAGTCTAGTCTATAGTCTAGTCTATAGTCTAGTCTATAGTCTAGTCTATAGTCTAGTCTATAGTCTAGTCTATAGTCTAGTCTATAGTCTAGTCTATAGTCTAGTCTATAGTCTAGGTTATAGTCAAGTCTAGTCTTGTCTTGTATGTAGTCTGGTCTGGGTTATAGTCTATAGTCTAGTCTGTAGTGTAAGTCTATTGTAAAATTCGTTAAATTCTTTAAATCTTAAAAAGTACACTTTCTGTTATATGTAGGTAAGTTAGTACTATTTCAAAATATCAATTTTCCATATCTGATGACAGAATCTCAGTAATTTTTAAGATTTTTTAATTTATTATGTTTTAAGTATTGAAAAATATCATAGCACCAAAATATATTATTTGATAACACCCAACTGCATCCTTAACTTATTTCGTATAAGAAAACGGACAGTTAATCAAAATGAACGGTTCATTTATAAACTAAAATGTAACAAATTAAGGAAAAAATGTTTCATATCACTTACCTTATTACTTATTACAGGTTCAAATGAGGCTCCTTTCTCCATCGTAGGTATAGGTATTTTGTTCCAAAAGTAATAGAAATTTGTTTTTTTTTTCTTCTATTTTAATCAACAACACTTTTTTAAATTTCTCATCCTTTATTGAAATTTTAATTCTGCATATGTTTTTCGAATAACAACAACAAACTAATACACAACACCTTGTACTCTTGTCATACATAAGTACATAAATATGTATTTACATATTTACGTACATATTTGCATGTCGATTCAAAGCAATACTATTTTGCTAATAACAACAACAATAACTAATGCATTATTTACTCATATAACCACCAACACCCCCCTTTGCACTCTTTCCTATTGTTCTTATTTTTTGGTTCCCACAACGAATGACCAAACAAAAGAAAAACAGCATAATAATTGCATCAAATGTTTGCCAAAGTTTACATACTTTTTTCACTTGGTTTTTAAACATTTTTAAATATATTTTTACACAAAGCTATTTATTAGTAATTTATTTATAATATTATATAAAAATGTTTTATTAATGGTGATTAATTAATACAATAAATTAATTTACAATTTGACATTAAATCACCAAACAACCGAACACTTTAAAAAATTCCAGAAAACTAAAGAAGAAGTCAAATAGCCAAAGGAAGAGTGAATAGTTAAAGTGTTGTTGTTTTTGGTGTTTTAATATTAGAGCAATATGTAGAGTGACAACAGTGATGAGCAAATGTTAAAATATACTTTTTCTTTTAGTACCTACATATGTGATGGAAGTAGGCTAATAATTTACTTAACTCCCCCTTTCATAAACCCTTTAAAAGTACTTTTAACTAAACTAACTTCTCTCGTCACTTTTACTTTTTAATAATAACAACAACAACTACTACTACTCCCATTCCTTTATTGTTTTGCATTCTTCTTTAGTTTTTTAGAAATTTTTAAAGTATTCGGTTGTTTAGTGTTCTATTGTCGTATTAAAATTAATCTAATGTTTTAAATAAACGGGAATGTTAAAATTTTTTCTTATAAAATTATTAATAAAATGTTGCTTAATAGTTTTGTGTAAAAATATTTTTGAAAAAAGTTAAATAATTAAGTAAAAAAGTGTTTAAAGTTTGGCAAAATTGTAAAGCCGCAGCCGGTCGCTTATTTTCTTTTGTTTGGTTGTTCTTTGCGTGTAAAGAAATGAGTGCAACAAGTGAGAGTGCAAGGAAGGAGAATACGATTGTCATGTTAGTTGTTGTTGTTAGAGCAAGTGTTTATTTTGTTTTTTGTTAAATGAAAGAGCTATATATAAAAATACAAAGTATGTATGTTTGTTTGTGTATTTATGTATGTAAAAGCTGTGCATTAGTAAAAATGCATACATATGGTCGTTGTTGTTGTTATTAGAAAAAAAATGTGTTAAATTCAATTTCAATAAGAGTCAGCTGTTGTTGGATTAAAGATGAAAAGAAAATTAAAGTGTTAAAGAAAAAGTAAATAAAATGAGCTAAAATCATAAAATCCAAAGACAAGAAGAAGGAGGAACAAACGAATTGAAGGTAAGTGTATTTTTGGAATATTTTTCTATAATAAGTACATGAGTTAAACAAAACTGAAAAATAATATGAAATGAATGAAAGTTGACACTTAACTAGGACTTAATCTTGCGATTTCAATTAAGGGGGCCCACGTTTGCGTTTGGCACGATGCATTGGCGGTAAAATGTTACTGATAGTAGTGCTTTTTGTGAATATGTATCTCACTCATTAAACGTCCCACTACTTTTAATATAGTATGTACAGCTGCGTTCAAAAAAATAGGAGTGAGATTTAAAAATAATTGTGTTGCTTAGTTTAAAAAAGAAAGATTCACAGAAATCAAATATTTTTTCACGATTTGTTAAGTGTTTAAAATACAAAACAAATGAAATTTTGTAAATAGGTTCATTAGTTTTTTTGGTATTCACTTTTTTCGAAATCCATATCCGATTACGACTGTTCAAATAAATAGGAGTATGGTATATTATCTAACCTAAGTTAAATTAATTTCCTTTATTCGTAGAAAATATTAAAAATATTATATAAAACTGTTATATTTAGATGGTTTTGAGCTCAGTTCACAATTATTTCATTAAAAATCCTGAAAGAAAATGTCAGAATTTACGAAAATGAAATCTGTTCAAATATCTTGAAAATTATAAAAATATCGCGAACAAAATATGAAAATTCTCATGGCAATTTCATTAAAAGATTTTTTGAATACTTTAGGAAGTCCAATGTTTTAAAATCTCTCATAAAAATAAACATTTCATTCAAAAATTATAAGAGCTTCCCATAAGCGCATATCATTTTTTTTAAATTAATCCCATTAGGGCGCCCCAAATTAGTGAAACTAAGACAAATTGTAGTTATTAAACATCGTGATCAGTATTCAGTTAGTTCAGATTAATTTTTAAACAAATCTTTTTTAAAAAAATTTAATTTCAGACCATAAAGTTATAGTGAAACCCATAAAGTTTACCAAGTAACACATTTACAGGTGGTTTCATAAATGGATGAATTTTTAATGCATGAATACGACAACAAATTATATTTTTAAATCTAAATTAATTCAGAAAATATATTGGAAGTCCATTAATCGAAAAATATTAAGCTCTAACCAACTTTCAAGGAAGTTGTATAATAGGAATGATTCATGTTGGGTCTTGACAAAAAGGGTATGGTCTAATAAATTGTAAAATGGTATCGTACCCCAAATGTTGTAGGTACACATATTAGCCCAAGATATGCTCTCATATTCCCAATAAACAAATTTGATAGAATGGCGGTGTTGTCGTATGAAAACATTATTGATTCTAAATTGGTGGAAGATTGTTCCATAGGAAGTAGGCCATTACATGGTTGTCGACATACTGATTCTAAAGCAAAACGTTAAAAGACCTTGCGTATAACATCTTTTAAGGCTTTCTGAATAAATTACTGCATATTTGTTGGTAATCGGCCACGACATGTGTCATCAAGCCCCTCAAAACCGTTGTCGGAAAGACATTAAGTTACGGAGGGTCATATACCCAAATTCTAAATAAAATCTTTACAAAAATGACTGATGTTGTACTGCCACACATTAATTAATAATATTTTAGATGAAAGTGCTTTCATTTTTGTTTTTATTTTAAAAATAGTTGAACTTAAATCGAATACTCCTATTATTTTGAACAATAGATTTTGTATATAAATTTACAAAAATATATATTTTTTTATATAAATTTCTTCAATATTTAAAACAACGATTATAAAAATTAGAGAACAAGTTAAATAAATAAATTATTAAAATATTTAATTAAAAATCCAAATCTTTCACTAAAAAATTTATATTAAAAATTTTTCAATTTTTCACTCCTGTACGCAACTGTATATACATATGTATGTATAGGTACATACTCAGCTAGCATTTGGAAGATTGTTGGATGATTAATCAGTAAACTGAGTAATTTTTGACTCCTTTTGATGACCTAAAAGTGATTAATAAGTGAGCGCTTAAAAAATGACTCGAAAATGATCCCGATATATGATTGAAAACTGAATATTTGAAAAACAATAACAAAATGTATAGCAATCATAAATTTATCATCCTGGTGTTTAAAATATGATTATTTTTAAAAATTTATTTTGTGGTCATATTTCAAGCAGTTGGAAGATCTAAAATTGTTCCTTATGTAATTGTTTTTGTTTGTAATGAAATAGCAACACTTACACTAAAAAATTACTCAAAAACGATTCAAAAATGAGTCGAAACTGATTAGAAATGGGGCTCAGAAAAGACTCTTTTGTGAAGAGTTAGTAAAACATTTTGTGTGGCCTAAAATGAGTTGATATAATTCTCATTTCGTTTATAAAATTAAATGTATAAGTATTTGAATTTGTGTGATATTTATAAAGTCGATTTTCTGTCAAGGAAATTGAAATTATATTATGCTTTAAGTATAATAATTTTCTGTATTTAATGATCTTCTACGGAAGATAGTTGGGTGACTAATCACTAAACTTAGTCTAAATAATCCAATTAATGTTTGAAATCTGATTTATTTGAAAAACCATAACAAAATGTATACCAATCATAAATAGGTCATCCAGGTGTTTGAAATATGATTGTTTATAAATTTAGTTTGTAGTTATATTTCACGCAGTCGGAAGATCAAAAACTGTTTTCTGTTGTATTGTATTTGTCTGTAAGAAACATAAAAATTACTCAGAAAAGACTCAAAAATGACTATAATATGATTCGGAAATAACTCAAAAACGACCAGTTATTTGGTTCATTAATGACTTAAAAAAAGATTAAAAAATGAGTCATAATTGATCAGAAGTGGGGCTAATAAATGACTCATTTAGAAGAGTCGCGGGTAGGGTATCATTTTCTCCCGACAAATGTATCATTTATGATCAGAAAATGAGCGCATATATGATCATTTTAATCGTGCAGAAGAGTCATAAATGACTCGAATATGATCAAAAATTTCAAAAAAATGCTAGCCGTTTGGGCTGTACTCAAACTTGAAACATGAAATTTTCACAGTAGATATCTATTTGTTTATATAGGGTAAATGTACCAGTAGTGGTAGTTTTATTTTTTTCTCTTTCTCAAGCTGGTCCGATTAGAAATGGAAAAATATTGTTGAGATGATGTTTAGTTATTAAAATTCTGTGATTAGTTTAGTTTCGTATTCTACTTCTTAACTTCATAGCATTTTTGGATTTATTTTACTTCTTCATTTTCCTTTTTTGGCGTTCAAGTTTTCTTTCCTTTATAGCAGCAGTTTTTGATGTATTTTTTCCAATTCATTATCCTTCTCCAAAGAGTACTGCTTTTATAATAGAAACTTAAAATTAAATACACATTAAGAGTCCTGAGTTAATGAAAATCTTTTCACAAATAATGGTAAAGGGTATATAAGATTCGTCATAGCCGAATATAGAACACTTGTATTCTTTTCAATGGTTTTATTCATTGGTTGCGATAATTTCTTGATCCTCTTCTATTGTACTTTTCGGTAATTTTTGGTTAATTGTTGTCTAAACACATGTTTTGCTTAGTTGATGATAATAGAAACTTAATGAAACTCTTAAATTGTTATAATTGGTAAATAATATAAATAAATGTTTGCATAGATAAATATGTATGTATAATATAAAGGCTGAGTGAGGGAAGACAAGTTTTATTATTGAAATTTGAAACAAAGTCACTCAGTTGAAAACCCATTTTTTGTCTCAAAAATTTATGCATTTGTGCTGATTGCTGACCTAATAAATTGTACGCAAATAGTAAATATGTATTACCGAAATCTTGTTCTATCATATTTTTTTCTAAGTTAATTTGTTTTTCTAATGACTTAACAAAATCTATTTCATAATTTAAATTTATTTAAAAACAAATAAATACCTATTCAAACCAGTTTAAAATTGTAAACAAAATTTTTACGTCATTTATATTACATATTTAAATTAACGAAAAAAAAAAACGAAATTACTTCCTCGTAAACAATAACAGTTATTTCTTGTGAATTTTTTAAGACAATCTGACTCCTACAAAAACTTTTCCATGACACTACTGTTGTTTTATTTCATTTAAAAACAAGTTTAAAACCAGCAGAAATGTTCCCAAGCTTTACAATCCACATAACAACACCACCCGTCAACAAGTTACTATAAACTTCTAAGTTTTTGATTCACAACT
>NW_023995814.1:0-79391 GCF_015586225.1 Lucilia sericata
AGACTAGACTATAGACTATAGACTATAGACTAGACTTTAGACTAGACTATAGACTAGACTATAGACTAGACTATAGACTAGACTATAGACTAGACTATAGACTAGACTATAGACTAGACTATAGACTAGACTATAGACTAGACTATAGACTAGACTATAGACTAGACTATAGACTAGACTATAGACTAGACTATAGACTAGACTATAGACTAGACTATAGACTAGACTATAGACTAGACTATAGACTAGACTATAGACTAGACTATAGACTAGACTATAGACTAGACTATAGACTAGACTATAGACTAGACTATAGACTAGACTATAGACTAGACTATAGACTATAGACTAGACTATAGACTAGACTATAGACTAGACTATAGACTAGACTATAGACTAGACTATAGACTAGACTATAGACTAGACTATAGACTAGACTATAGACTAGACTATAGACTAGACTATAGACTAGACTATAGACTAGACTATAGACTAGACTATAGACTAGACTATAGACTAGACTATAGACTAGACTATAGACTAGACTATAGACTAACTATAGACTAGACTATAGACTAACTATAGACTACTATAGACTAGACTATAGACTAGACTATAGACTAGACTAGTAGACTTAGACTATACTAGACTATAGACTAGACTATAGACTAGACTATAGACTAGACTATGACTAACTAGACTAACTAGAGACTAGACTATAGACTAGACATAGACTAGACTATAGACTAGACTATACGAGACTAGACGAGAACTATAGACTAGACTATAGACTAGACTATAACTAAACTATAGACCGAGACTATAGACTAGACTATAGACTAGACTATAGACTAGACTATAGACTAGACTATAGACTAGACTATAGACTAGACTATACTAGACTATAGACTAGACTAAGACTAGACTAATGACCTAACTATACGACTATAGACTAGACTATAGACTAGACTATAGACAGACTATAGACTAGACTATAGACTAGACTATAGACTAACTATAGACTAGACTATAGACAGACTATAGACTAGACTATAGACTAACTATAGACGAAGCTATAGACTAGACTATAGACGAGACTATATACTAGGACTATAGACTAGACTATAGACTAGACTATAGACTACTATAGACTAACTATAGACTAGACTATAGACTAGACTATAGACTAGACTATAGACTAACTATAGACTAGACTATAGACTAGACTATAGGACTAGACTATAGACTAGACTATAGACCTAGGACTAGGACTAGACTAGTAGACTAGCCATAGACTAGACTATAGACTAGACTATAGACTAGACTATAGACTAGACTAGAGACTAGACTATCGGACTAGAACTATAGACTAGACTATAGACGAGACTATAGACTAGGACTATAGACTAGGACTATAGACTAGACTATAGACTAGACTATAGACTAGACTATAGACTTAGACTATAGACTAGACTATTAGACTAGACTATAGACTAGACTATAGACTAGACTATAGACTAGACTATAGCCTAGACTATAGACTAGACTATAGACTAGACTATAGACTAGGACTATAGACTAGACTATACGACTAGACTATAGACTAGACTATAGACTAGACTATAGACTAGGACTATAGACTAGACTATAGACTAGACTATAGACTAGACTCAAGACTAGACTATAGACTAGACTATAGAATAGACTATAGACTAGACTATAGACTAGACTATAGACTAGACTATAGACTAGACTATAGACTAGACTACTAGACTAGACTATAGACTAGACTATAGACTAGACTATAGACTAGACTATAGACTAGACTATAGACTAGACTATAGACTAGACTATAGACTAGACTATAGACTAGACTATAGACTAGACTATAGACTAGACTATAGACTAGACTATAGACTAGACTATAGACTAGACTATAGACTAGACTATAGACTAGACTATAGACTAGACTATAGACTAGACTATAGACTAGACTATAGACTAGACTATAGACTAGACTATAGACTAGACTATAGACTAGACTATAGACTAGACTATAGACTAGACTATAGACTATAGACTAGACTATAGACTAGACTATAGACTAGACTATAGACTAGACTATAGACTAGACTAGACTATAGACTAGACTATAGCCTAGATTATAGACTAGACTATAGATTAGACTATAGACTAGACTATAGACTAGACAATAGACTAGACTATAGACTGGACTATAGAATAGACTATCTAGAAAATTATAGTCTACACAATAGACTATAGTAATATAGAAATTTCTTAAAGAAAACAATTTCTTATCAAAGTGCACTCCATTAAGATTAATTATAGAAAACATCAACAACAACAAAAATAGCAATTCTTATATCATTTCACCCCCATAATATTTCTTATTACTGTTCTCTTTTGATAAACATAATATACAATTGTTTATAATAACACAAACATTGGAGATGGCGCTTACCCAACACTTTTTGTTGTTATGATTTGTTTACAATTGATCCTGTTCGGACAGGCTCTATGATTTGTTGTTTTACGAACGAACGAGACGCAAAGCAATACAGTTTTTAAAACAAAATATTAAAGTAAAAACAGAGCAAAAGCAGCGCAGCTGAATGATTTTAATTACGCAGTTACATTATTGAACAGGAATTTAATTTGATTATGTATTTAAATTTTAAAAGCAACAACTTTTATTAAACAAATTTCTTTTCAGACACTTTTAAGAAATATTTAAAAAAACACTTTTTATTTTATTAATAATATATTATTTTTCTAACTTTTTTTTACAAAAAACATTTTATACAGAACTTTTTAATGATTTTGAAATATATTTTGTTTTATTAACACTTTAATTTTAGTTAAAAAACTCTTTTTATTTTTTTCATAATCACAACACCACTTTTTAATTAAAATTTCAACCTTTTTTTATTAAATAACTAATTTTACACTTCACATTTTTCCGTTCACCGAATCCGTCTCAAAGAGCCAATGTATTAAACTAATTGCTTAAGAATAAAATAAAAGCGAAAGTGCAAATAATGAAAGAAGATCAATTTGCATAGAGAAAGTGTAAAATGGGTAGAGCAAAATATAAGACGTGAGGGAGCTCAATGTAAATAGCAATAGTGAAGGAGTATTTAAGAAAATAAGGAGGTTCTCTACGCTAAGTAGTATATATGTATATGTAAATAATGAAAAATTTAAAATGTAAATGGAAGTACAGATAGTATACCTGTACTAGACTATAAACTAGACTATAGACTAGATAATAGAATAGACTGTAGACTAGACTATAAACTAGACTATAGACTAGACTTTAGACAAGATTATAGACTAGACTATAGACTAGAAAATAGCCTAGACTATAGACTAGACTATAAACTAGACTATAGACTAGAATATAGGCTAGATTATAGACTAGTCTATAAATTAGACTATAAACTAGACTATAGATTGTACTATAGACCAGACTACAGACTAGACAATAGACTAGACTATAGACGAGACTATAGACTAGAAAATAGACTACACTATAGGCTAGACTATAGACTAGCCTATAGACTAGACTATGAACTAGACTATAGACTAGACTAAAAACTAGACTAAGCTGTAGACTAGGCTATGGACTGGACTATAGACTAGACTATGGACTAGGCTATAGACTAGCCTATAGACTAGGCAATAAACTAGACTATAAACTATACCATATACAAGGCTATAGACTAGACTATAGACTAGGCTATGGACTAGTCTATAGACTAAGCTATGGATTAGACTATAAATTAGACTATAGACTAGAATATAGACTACACTATAAACTATAGACTAGACCATCGACTATACTATAGACTAGACCATCGACTATACTATAGGCTAGACTATAGACTAGACTATAGACTATAGGCTAGACTATAGACTAGACTATAGACTATAGGCTAGACTATAGACTAAGGTATAGACTATACTATAGACTAGACTGTAGACTAGACTATAGACTAGACTAGACTATAGACTAGACTATAGACTAGACTATAGACTAGACTATAGACTAGACCATAAACTAGACTATAGACTAGACAATAGACTGGACTATAGACTAGACTATAGACTAGACTATAGACTAGACTATAGACTAGACTATATTATACTATAGACTATACTGTAGACTAGACTATAGACTAGACTATAGACTAGAATATATACTAAAATATAGACTATACTATAGATTAGGCTATAGACTAGACTATAAGCTAGACTGTAGACTAGTCTATAGACTAGACTATAGACTAGACTATAGTCTACACTATTGACTAGACTGTAGACTGGACTATTGTTTACACTATAGGCTAGACTATAGACTAGACTATAGTCTCGACGTACTCTACAGTCTATAAAAACATTAATAGCTGTAATACATTTCATGTAGAAAACAATTTCTATCAAGAGTAATTAGTAGAAACAACAACAAAATACAATTATCTTCAGCTTACTGTTTTACTCTCATCATATTTCTTACTTGCTGTTCTCTTTTAATAAAAATAATAAACAATTGTTTATAATCACACAAACATTGGAGTTTGCACTTACCCAAGACTTTTTTGTTGTTATGATTTGTTTACAATTGATCCTGTTCGGACAGGCTCGATGATTTGTTGTTTTACGAACGAACGAGACGCAAAGCAATACATTTTTTAAAACAAAATATTAAAGAAAAGTAGAGCAAAAGCAGCGCTGCTGCATTATTCGAGTTACGCAGTCACACACTTGATCATGAAGTTAAATTGATTATTTAAAAAGAAAAACTTTTATTTAAAACTTTTTTCATTTAAGACACTTTTAAGAAATATTATGAAAAACACTTTATATTTTTATTAATAATAAATAATTTTTTTTGATTTTTTTATAACTTTTTTACAAAACTTTTTGCGAATTTTTAAACATATGTATTTTCATAACACATTTATTAAAACTTTGATTTTATTTAAGCCACTTCTTTTTCACTTTTTTTTTTAATTTTATAACACTTTTTAATTAATATTTCACTATTTGATTAAGTAATGAACTTTTTTTCATAATATAATTAAATTTACACTTCACATTTTTTCGTTCACCGAACCCGTCTCATAGAGCTACTGTATTAAACTAATTGCTTAAGAATAAATTAAAAGCAAAAGTGTAAATAATCAAAGAAGATCAATTGGCATAGAGAAAGTGTAAAAGGGGGAGAGCAAAACATAAGACGTGAGGGATCTAAATGTAAAAAACAATAGTTAAGGAGTATTTTAGAACAAAAAGAGGTTCACTATGCTAAGTAAAAATAAATAATGAAAAATATAATATGTAAATGGAATACTGTCTAGACTTTCTACTAAATTAACTATACCAAATAGATTTAACTATAGACTAGACTAGACTATACTACTTTACTAGACTATACTAGACTATACTACACTCTAAACGAGACTATAGACTAGACTACATAAGTAACTAATGACCAAATTATAAAGTTGACTATAGGCTATAAAGTATACACTAGACTATAGTCTCGACTAAATTATAGAGTAGTTTATAGATTATACTATAGACTAAACTATGAGTTATATACTAGACTGTAGAATACATTACAGACTAGATTATAGACCATTTATCATATAAATCTTTGTATTAATTTGAAAAATCTGAAGCTAATATTAAACAGTTTTGTAATTTTTTCGAGAAAATCATAAAACTTTTACGTTATATTTACTCCTGTGTGCTTTTCCCTAATTACTTCGTAATTTAAGCCTGTGCCTTTTTTATTTTAATGTTTCCAGGGTTTGTGACTGTAATATTATTTGCACTGTTGTATCGTCTTAATACATTAAAGACATTTACTTAAAAAATTTGCTCACTACGTTATCTACATTTTGTAATTAAAGTGATACAACAGTGTTTCGAAAATTGTGATTGTTTTATTGTTAGTATTGAATAATTTTCTTTATGCCCTAAAGCATGCTGCACTATTATGACCAGACAATAATAAGAGCATGCCATTGCTGTGGTCGAAAACAACATTAAAGAATTTAAGCGGTTTTTGTCTATACTACAAATGGTGGCCCCCTCTTCATGTCAATAAAAGAATTTTCAGTGGAATACACTTAGAGAAAATATTAATTTTTCAAAAACATTTCAAAACTAATTTTTTTTTCTATTATTTTAATAATATTTTTAAAAAATTTTAAATAAAGCACTACATTGTAAATGTTTGCTTGTTAAACAAGTGTCATCATTTGTTAAATATCTCAAAAAAAAAATATTTTAGACCTCAAACGTGCAGAGATAAATATAATATAACAAAAATAGATTTAAATAAAAGTATGTAGGTCAGACATATTAATAAATATTTATGGAGCGATTTTGAATTTTTATAAAACAATTTTGTACGTCTAGCAGTGAGGTCTGTAAGATCTTTATAACATTTATGCATATTAAGGTTTGTATATAAATAAAACTAGAACTGAACTAGAACTGAACTAGAACTGAACTAGAACTGAACTAGAAGTGAACTAGAAGTGACCTAGAAGTGAACTAGAAGTGAACTAGAACTGAACTAGAACTGAACTAGAACTGAACTAGAACTGAACTAGAACTGAACTAGAACTGAACTAGAACTGAACTAGAACTGAACTAGAACTGAACTAGAACTGAACTAGAACTGAACTAGAACTGAACTAGAACTGAACTAGAACTGAACTAGAAATGAACTAGATCTGAACTGGAACTGAACTAAGTATAGCTGATCTATAGCTGATGTAAGCTTATTTTGCTACATGACAAAATCGTGTTCTCTGGAATCCAAAAATACTTGTCATAGAATCGTTATCTTATTGTATTTTTTGCCTTTCTCTATTGGAACATCGTCAAGTTCATCGATTTTCCTTCAATGTTTTTCCCAAGATAATAAATAAATTTTATGTAGCATGTGCACTTGTAGCAGCAACATTTATACAATGATTCTGATTCTGTTCTGTCTTTTGTCTTGTCTTTATTTTTCATTTTTATATAGAGATTTTTATTACACATTGAAAATACGTCTGAAGAAAGAGGTATATTAGGGTTCGTTACAAGATTTGTAACATAGAGGAAAACTCCACAGAATTATTCATTTTACAAATCCCTTGGAAAATGTTTTGGACACAGAAACCATTTTTATTTGATTTTCGAAGATTTTGAGGCAGCGTGCTTTGAATTCGTTTTCTACCGTACGGTTCTCATGTTTTTTTTATTTAGGTTAAAAACTCTTTGCAAGGTGCATTGAATTTTTTCGGTTCAAAATGATGTCAACTTATTTATGAGAAAAAAACACACACAATATTTATTTTATACCACATTTTTCATGAAACGTTCAATGGCTCTTTTCTTAGAAGGAAAAGCTCAATAGAAAAACAAATATATTGGAGAAAAATAATATTTTTTTTGCCAGCTACAAGAAAAAGGAGGTGATGGGAGGCTGCTATATTTGGGAGGGGGGTACACAAGGATATAAAGTTACTTCTATTGTTTGGTGGTAATTGCTTTGTTTAGTTTATTTTCCACCAAAAGAGAGTTTATCTACCCCATGGAAAAGAACAACGTACGAGCTATAACATGTAGCTGAAACTATTATGAAGTCATTACGTTTTATTGAACACACGCTGTGATTTTTATACTTGAACATCGATCCAAAACAACAGCCAACCAACCAACCATCTCTCCACCAAGTAAAAGTGTGAGTTTTGTGAGCATGAATATTGAAAGTGTGAGTTGTTTTTGTTTTGCTACAACAAAGACTAAACGAAGAAAAAAAAGGAACAAGATTGAAAGATTTTTTGAACGTATTTTGAGAATGTTGATAATGACTTTTAAAGTACAACGATGTCGATGAACAACAATACCAAAGACTTAATTTAATAATGGGGTTGATAATGGTGGTATTATGTTGCGTTTGTTTTTCTAATACAAACATGTTAAGGTATTTTCCTATAAAACTAGCGGATGTCCCCATTTTAAGGCAACCAATCCGCCCCCTCCCTCGTCTTAAAGTGTGGGAATTAATAAATAAACAAAACGTTTTTTTTTTTTTTTTCATATAATTATGATGTGTTTAAGATCCAAAGAAAAAGTTTTGTTTTTAATTGTTTAGAATAAAAAGAAAAACTCATAAAAAGTATTAAATTAAAAAGAGGGGGTCGTTTCTCTATGTATGACTCCCCTACTCCGCAACTAGGCGCCTTGGTAAACGACTTATAAAGTGTGGAAATTCTGTGAAAATAACCCCACCATCATCACATCACCCTTTCTGTTTATTTCACTAGGAAAGAAACTAAATAAAAAATTTACACTTCTTTTCCAATTATAAACCAAAATGTACCTCCTGAGTGCATGAGTATATAAAACTCTATTAATCACTTTAAAAGACTTACAAAAGTTTAAGTGGTTTAAATGGATGACAATACCATAAGAAATTTTCTCAGGAAGATTTAAGAGAAAAATGTACCAATAATTGACAGAAGAAGAAAAATATTGGGATATTCTTATGATAGTTCTAGTTCTGTTCTAGTTCTGTTCTAGTTCTGTTCTAGTTCTGTTCTAGTTCTGTTCTAGTTCTGTTCTAGTTCTGTTCTAGTTCTGTTCTAGTTCTGTTCTAGTTCTGTTCTAGTTCTGTTCTAGTTCTGTTCTAGTTCTGTTCTAGTTCTGTTCTAGTTCTGTTCTAGTTCTGTTCTAGTTCTGTTCTAGTTCTGTTCTAGTTCTGTTCTAGTTCTGTTCTGTTCTGTTCTAGTTCTGTTCTAGTTCTGTTCTAGTTCTGTTCTAGTTATGTTCTAGTTCAGTTCTAGTTCAGTTCTAGTTCAGTTCTAGTTCTGTTCTAGTTCTGTTCTAGTTCTGTTCTAGTTCTGTTCTGTTCTAGTTCTGTTCTAGTTCTGTTCTAGTTCTGTTCTAGTTCTGTTCTAGTTCTGTTCTAGTTCTGTTCTAGTTCTGTTCTAGTTCTGTTCTAGTTCTGTTCTAGTTCTGTTCTAGTTCTGTTCTAGTTCTGTTCTAGTTCTGTTCTAGTTCTGTTCTAGTTCTGTTCTAGTTCTGTTCTAGTTCTGTTCTAGTTCTGTTCTAGTTCTGTTCTAGTTCTGTTCTAGTTCTGTTCTAGTTCTGTTCTAGTTCTGTTCTAGTTCTGTTCTAGTTCTGTTCTAGTTCTATTCTAGTTCTGTTCTAGTTCTGTTCTGTTCTAGTTCTGTTCTGTTCTAGTTCTGTTCTAGTTTGTTTTAGTTCTGTTCTAGTTCTGTTCTAGTTCTGTTCTAGTTCTGTTCTAGTTCTGTTCTAGTTCTGTTTCTAGTTCTGTTCTAGTTCTGTTCTAGTTCTGTTCTAGTTCTGTTCTAGTTCTGTTCTAGTTCTGTTCTAGTTCTGTTCTAGTTCTTTCTAGTTCTGTTCTAGTTCTGTTCTAGTTCTGTTCTAGTTCTGTTCTATTTCTACTCTAGTTCTGTTCTAGTTCTGTTCTAGTTCTGTTCTAGTTCTGTTCTAGTTCTGTTCTAGTTCTGTTCTAGTTCTGTTCTAGTTCTGTTCTAGTTCTGTTCTAGTTCTGTTCTAGTTCTGTTCTAGTTCTGTTCTAGTTCTGTTCTAGTTCTGTTCTAGTTCTGTTCTAGTTCTGTTCTAGTTCTGTTCTAGTTCTGTTCTAGTTCTGTTCTAGTTCTGTTCTAGTTCTGTTCTAGTTCTGTTCTAGTTCTGTTCTAGTTCTGTTCTAGTTCTGTTCTAGTTCTGTTCTAGTTCTGTTCTAGTTCTGTTCTAGTTCTGTTCTAGTTCTGTTCTAGTTCTGTTCTAGTTCTGTTCTAGTTCTGTTCTAGTTCTGTTCTAGTTCTGTTCTAGTTCTGTTCTAGTTCTGTTCTAGTTCTGTTCTAGTTCTGTTCTAGTTCTGTTCTAGTTCTGTTCTAGTTCTGTTCTAGTTCTGTTCTAGTTCTGTTCTAGTTCTGTTCTAGTTCTGTTCTAGTTCTGTTCTAGTTCTGTTCTAGTTCTGTTCTAGTTCTGTTCTAGTTCTGTTCTAGTTCTGTTCTAGTTCTGTTCTAGTTCTGTTCTAGTTCTGTTCTAGTTCTAGTTCTGTTTTAGTTCTGTTTTACTTCTAAAATATATCAGTATTAACCAAAATCAATATCTTATAAATCCCCTAAATTATATTCTGCAAAAAATCTACAAAGAAAATGACATCAAATCTTTTACAGCAAAACAAATCACACGTCAATGCAGATAAAATTACAAAATGCGTTTAAAGTGAAATTATTACAACAAGAAAATAATGAAAAAAAAAAAAAATAACGAAACAAATTTTCTTTTTCTTTCATGTGACACATGTATGTTGGAAACGCTAAGCAAGTTAGATGGCTGTGTGCACTGTATCTGATGGTGCCCCAACAAAAAGAAACCAGCAACGAAATATGGCAAAAGTCAAATTAGGAGACATGTGGCATTTGAAGGCAAATAAGGAAATAAATTTAAAATAACAGCAGCAAATCGAATTGAAACTTATTAGAAGCCCACCAAAAATATACAACAGCAACAAAAAATAAAAAAAAATTAAAGAAAACAAACTAAAAACGCCAAATGTTCTACAAGCTGCAGAGGATTCAAATAGCAGATACTAACTGTGTCGAACAACGTGGGGACTTGGTTTTTCATAATTTACTCAAAAACAACCAAAGAAAATATTGACACTTTGGATACTAGTGCTAAAACTGCAGGCAGATGTAGGGCCTTTGTATAGTTTACTGGATGTCTAGGAGGCAACCAAAATCAAAAACCGAACCAAATGTGTTCTATGGCTGTTGATTTGTTTATGTTGTGCTAAGACCAGATCTATAAAGGAACAGCATTAAGGAAACATTTTGTGTGAAAAAAGGCATAATAAAACGAAATTATACACATTTTAACCAAAATATGTAGATTTTCTATTGCTACATTTGTACATACATACATATGTATTTATGTATGTGTGTAATTAGAAATGTATGCCTGACATTGTGCATTACTTGCACCATTACAATCTCTTTATTTATTTCTCTCTACTTGTTCATACACTATGTAGTAGATACATAAATTGCATTTCAATATTACCAACAGCTCCAAATGTATAGAAATTTATTTTGGGTTTGTTTTCCTTTTTGTATCTGTTAGATTTTGTGAATTCAAAACATACATTTGTTGGATACTAAAAAGGCAAATGCAATGAGGGTTTTAATTGAGAGAAGTTAAAAGTAGGAGAGAGAGATTATTAAGGACAGATTTGAGAGTGATTGATAAATGTTGTCTCTCTGTAATGTTACACTGAGAGAAAAATCAAATTCTTTAGAATTGGAAAGTCTATAGTTTAGTCCGAAGTCTGAATACAGTACAGTCTACTCTGTAGTTTAGTCTATAGTCTACTCGTAGTCTAGTCTATAGTCTAGTCTATAGTCTAGTCTATAGTCTAGTCTATAGTCTAGTCTATAGTCTAGTCTATAGTCCTAGTCTATAGTCCTAGTCTATAGTCTATAGTCTAGTCTATAGTCTAGTCTATAGTCCTAGTCTATAGTCCTAGTCTATAGTCTAGTCTATAGTCCTAGTCTATAGTCTAGTCTATAGTCTAGTCTATAGTCTAGTCTATAGTCTTGTCTATAGTCCTAGTCTATAGTCTAGTCTATAGTCTAGTCTTAGTCTAGTCTATAGTCTAGTCTATAGTCTAGTCTATAGTCTAGTCTATAGTCTAGTCTATAGTCTAGTCTATAGTCTAGTCTATAGTCTAGTCTATAGTCTAGTCTATAGTCTAGTCTATAGTCTAGTCTATAGTCTAGTCTATAGTCTAGTCTATAGTCTAGTCTATAGTCTAGTCTATAGTCTAGTCTATAGTCTAGTCTATAGTCTAGTCTATAGTCTAGTCTATAGTCTAGTCTATAGTCTCTAGTCTAGTCTATAGTCTCTAGTCTAGTCTATAGTCTCTAGTCTAGTCTATAGTCTCTAGTCTAGTCTATAGTCTCTAGTCTAGTCTATAGTCTAGTCTAGTCTAGTCTATAGTCTAGTCTATAGTCTAGTCTATAGTCTAGTCTATAGTCTAGTCTATAGTCTAGTCTAGTCTAGTCTATAGTCTAGTCTATAGTCTAGTCTATAGTCTAGTCTATAGTCTAGTCTATAGTCTAGTCTATAGTCTAGTCTATAGTCTAGTCTATAGTCTAGTCTATAGTCTAGTCTATAGTCTAGTCTATAGTCTAGTCTATAGTCTAGTCTATAGTCTAGTCTATAGTCTAGTCTATAGTCTAGTCTATAGTCTAGTCTATAGTCTAGTCTATAGTCTATAGTCTAGTCTATAGTCTAGTCTATAGTCTAGTCTATAGTCTAGTCTATAGTCTAGTCTATAGTCTAGTCTATAGTCTAGTCTATAGTCTAGTCTATAGTCTAGTCTATAGTCTAGTCTATAGTCTAGTCTATAGTCTAGTCTATAGTCTAGTCTATCTCTAGTCTACAGTCTAGTCTATAGTCTAGTCTATAGTCTAGTCTATAGTCTAGTCTATAGTCTAGTCTATAGTCTAGTCTATAGTCTAGTCTATAGTCTAGTCTATAGTCTAGTCTAGTCTAGTCTATAGTCTAGTCTATAGTCTAGTCTATAGTCTAGTCTATAGTCTAGTCTATAGTCTAGTCTATAGTCTAGTCTATAGTCTAGTCTATAGTCTAGTCTATAGTCTAGTCTATAGTCTAGTCTATAGTCTAGTCTATAGTCTAGTCTATAGTCTAGTCTATAGTCTAGTCTATAGTCTAGTCTATAGTCTAGTCTATAGTCTAGTCTATAGTCTAGTCTATAGTCTAGTCTATAGTCTAGTCTATAGTCTAGTCTATAGTCTAGTCTATAGTCTAGTCTATAGTCTAGTCTATAGTCTAGTCTATAGTCTAGTCTATAGTCTAGTCTATAGTCTAGTCTATAGTCTAGTCTATAGTCTAGTCTATAGTCTAGTCTATAGTTCTAGTCTATAGTCTAGTCTATAGTCTAGTCTATAGTCTAGTCTATAGTCTAGCTATAGTCTAGTATATAGTCTAGTCTATAGTCTAGTCTATAGTCTAGTCTATAGTTAGTCTATAGTCTAGTCTATAGTCTAGTCTATAGTCTAGTCTATAGTCTAGTCTATAGTCTAGTCTATAGTCTAGGTCTATAGTCTAAGTCTAGTCTATGTCTAGTCTATAGTCTAGTCTATAGTCTAGTCTATAGTCTAGTCTATAGTCTGTCTATAGTCTAGTCTATAGTCTAGTCTATAGTCTAGTCTATAGTCTAGTCTATAGTCTAGTCTATAGTCTAGTCTATAGTCTAGTCTATAGTCTCTAGGTCTATAGTCTAGTCTAGTCTATAGTCTAGTCTATAGTCTAGTCTATAGTCTAGTCTATTCTAGTCTATAGTCTAGTCTATAGTCTAGTCTATAGTCTAGTCTATAGTCTATAGTAGTCTATAGTCTAGTCTATAGTCTAGTCTATAGTCTAGTCTATAGTCTAGTCTATAGTCTAGTCTATAGTCTAGTCTATAGTCTAGTCTATAGTCTAGTCTATAGTCTAGTCTATAGTCTAGTCTATAGTCTAGTCTATAGTCTAGTCTATAGTCTAGTCTATAGTCTAGTCTATAGTCTAGTCTAGTCTATATTCTAGTCTATAGTCTAGTCTATAGTCTAGTCTATAGTCTAGCCTATAGTCTAGTCTATAGTCTAGTCTATAGTCTTGTCTATAGTCTAGTCTATGGCCTAGTCAATATATAGTAATATTTTTTTCAGTGTATTTCTCTCCTCGTTTTTTGTTTTTTCAACTTGTTTGCTTAAACTGCAATTGTTTTGTTTGTTTGGTTTTGTTTTCATGCTCTCTCGCTGTCATCTCTTTATGGGCATTTATTCTAGACAACAATGTGTATTTATAAGATACTCTATACAAAACAAACCAGCAGATTGTTTTTATTTGTTGTTATTTTTTCTTGCTGTTGTTGTTATTATGTATTTTTTTTTCTATTTTTTTCTGTTTAAATTTCGTATTCAAGACAAGCGCGTATGAATGTTGGAGCTGATTGAGTGCGATGTTTTCAAATCAGTTGCCGTTCGCACGTATCTGCAGTGGGTTGTTGCCCAGATTGGATAAATAAAAAAAAAAAATTAATAAAAATTTATATAAAATTATAAAAAAATATATAATTAAAACAACATCAGCATTACTGAGATACAACTTTTTTTTAATAAAAAGACTTGTTTGTTATTGTTATAAAAAAAAGAAATAAAAATTTAAGATTTTTTTATAAAAAAAAAGAAAAATATTTAATGAGATTTTGTAAAAAAGGAAATAATTAAAAGTTCAACGAAAAAAGAAAAGTTTAAAAAACGAGTTTTGAGGATAAAGTTATAAATAAAAGTCAATTTATGTTGAATATTGAAATTTCGAAAATATTTTACTTAAAAGTGATAATAAAGTGATAAAATTTGTTTTTTATTTCCTTTCAAAAAGAGTGTCTTGTTGTGATAAATTTTTGAGCAAATCGGAAATTGTATACAATTTTTGGGTGTATAGATATTTTTGTGTTGTTGTTATTATTAAACAAAAAGCAAAAATTTGCAGTAAATAGATAAGATTGTGTTGCAGATACAAGAAAAGTATCTTATAAAAATTTTGAACTTTTGTTTAAAAAAAGCTGCAAAATTTAAAAAAATTTCAGTGCTAAAAATACTAATTTATTTATTTAACAATATCACAAGTTAAAAACAAATAAAGTTAAATTTTTATATAAAATATAGCAAATAAAAGAAAAAGTTAAAGCAAATAAATAAACAAGGTGTGGACCGGTTTCTATTATAATTCTTTATTTTAAAACGTTTCATTAAATGAAATGATGTTGTCATTAAATTTGAATTAAATAAAAAACTAAGCAAATATTTAGCTAAATTTGTAGCTTAAATACAATTTGTATAGAACAAAATACGTGTCAAGCTTTATTTTTGGAAAAATCAATAAAATTCTACCAAAAAAAAAAAACAACAAACACATCTAACAATAACCCACCAGACCAAACAACTAGGCTTTAAACAGCTCCTATAGCCAAAAAGTAATAATACAAATAAACAACAACAGCAACAATATTTTTATAACAAACTAGCTTTAACCAAATAAGAAAGCAAAAAAAAAAATCCCAATTCACTCAAACATTGCAATACTACTTGGACTTCAAGAGATTCCCAACCTCACCCAAAAACAATCATAAACTACAGGCACCCTTAAGAAAAGCGAAGAAAAACTCTGCTAAATGTCAACAAAATAAACTTTCAACAGCTGTTTTTTGTTTTTCTCTCTTTTCATTTTCCTTTGGAAAACAAAGAGCGAGCGTGTTTGAAGGAGTGACAACAGGGAGAGGAAGGTTAGAAACAAACAGGAAGGTGTGTTTGTTAGTAAAAGGATAAAGGTAAGTTTAGAAAAGCCTACAAGATACAAAGTAATCCGTTTATTAAACTAGACTGTATATGGGTTAGACTGAAATAGGCTACAGACTAGAATATAGAAAAGATTATAGACTAGACAATAAACTAGACTATAAACTAAACTATAGACTAGACAATAGACTAGATAATAGACTAGACTATAGACTAGACTATAGACTAGACTATAGACTAGACTATAGACTAGACTATAGACTAGACTATAGACTAGACTATAGACTAGACTATAAACTAGACTATAGACTAGACTATAGACTATACTATAGACTATACTATAGACTATACTATAGACTATACTATAGACTATACTATAGACTAGACTATAGACTAGACTAGACTATAGACTAGACTATAGACTAGACTATAGACTAGACTATAGACTAGACTATAGACTAGACTATAAACTAGACTATAGACCAGACTAGACTATAGACCAGACTAGACTAGAGTATAGACAAGACCATAGACTACAATACAGACCTTACTGTATACTAGACTATAGACTAGGCAATAGACCAGACAATAGACTAGACAATAGACTAGACTATAGACTAGACTATAGACTAGACTATAGACTAGACTATAGACTAGACTATAGACTAGACTATAGACTAGACTATAGACTAGACTATAGAATAGACTATAGACTAGACTATAGAATAGACTATAGACTAGACTATAGACTAGACTATAGACTAGACTATAGACTAGACTATAGACTAGACTATAGACTAGACTATAGACTAGACTATAGACCAGACTCTAGACTAGACTATAGACTAGACTATAGACTAGACTAGACTATAGACTAGACTATAGACTAGACTATAGAATAGACTATAGACTAGGATCTAGATAGACTATAGACTAATAGACTAGACATAGACTAGACTATAGACTAGACTATAGACTAGACTATAGACTAGACTATAGACTAGACTATAGACTAGACTATAGACTAGACTATAGACTAGACTATAGACTAGACTATAGACTAGACTATAGACTAGACTATAGACTAGACTATAGACTAGACTATAGACTAGACTATAGACTAGACTATAGACTAGACTATAGACTAGACTATAGACTAGACTATAGACTAGACTATAGACTAGACTATAGACTAGACTATAGACTAGACTATAGACTAGACTATAGACTAGACTATAGACTAGACTATAGACTAGACTATAGACTAGACTATAGACTAGACTATAGACTAGACTATAGACTAGACTATAGACTAGACTATAGACTAGACTATAGACTAGACTATAGACTAGACTATAGACTAGACTATAGACTAGACTATACTAGACTATAGACTACTAGACTAGACTACTGGACTATAGACTAGACTACAGACTAGACTAGACTATAGACTAGACTATAGACTAGACTATAGACTAGACTATAAACTAGACTATAGACTAGACTATAGACTAGACTATAGACTAGACTATAGACTAGACTATAGACTAGACTATAGACTAGACTATAGACTAGACTTCAGTTACAATTCAGTTCTAGTTCAATTCTAGTTCAGTTCTAGTTCAGTTCTAGTTCAGTTTTAGTTCAGTTCTAGTTCAGTTCTAGTTCAGTTCTAGTTCAGTTGTAGTTCAGTTCTAGTTCAGTTCTAGCTCACTTCTAGTTAAGTTCTAGTTCAGTTCTAGTTCAGTTGTAGTTTAGTTGTAGTTCAGTTGTAGTTCAGTTCTAGTTCAGTACTAGTTCAGTTCTAGTTCAGTTCTAGTTCAGTTCTAGTTCTAGTTCAGTTCTAGTTCAGTTCTAGTTCAGTTCTAGTTCAGTTCTAGTTCAGTTCTAGTTCAGTTCTAGTTCAGTTCTAGTTCAGTTCTAGTTCAGTTCTAGTTCAGTTCTAGTTCAGTTCAGTTCAGTTCTAGTTCAGTTCTAGTTCAGTTCTAGTTCAGTACTAGTTCAGTTCTAGTTCAGTTCTAGTTCAGTTCTAGTTCAGTTCTAGTTCAGTTCTAGTTCAGTTCTAGTTCAGTTCTAGTTCAGTTCTAGTTCAGTTCTATTTCAGTTCTAGTTCAGTTCTAGTTCAGTTCTAGTTCAGTTCTAGTTCAGTTCTAGTTCAGTTCTAGTTCAGTTCTAGTTCAGTTCTAGTTCAGTTCTAGTTCAGTTCTAGTTCAGTTCTAGTTCAGTTCTAGTTCAGTTCTAGTTCAGTTCTAGTTCAGTTCTAGTTCAGTTCTAGTTCAGTTCTAGTTCAGTTCTAGTTCAGTTCTAGTTCAGTTCTAGTTCAGTTCTAGTTCAGTTCTAGTTCAGTTCTAGTTCAGTTCTAGTTCAGTTCTAGTTCAGTTCTAGTTCAGTTCTAGTTCAGTTCTAGTTCAGTTCTAGTTCAGTTCTAGTTCAGTTCTAGTTCAGTTCTAGTTCAGTTCTAGTTCAGTTCTATTTCAGTTCTAGTTCAGTTCTAGTTCAGTTCTAGTTCAGTTCTAGTTCAGTTCTAGTTCAGTTCTAGTTCAGTTCTAGTTCAGTTCTAGTTCAGTTCTAGTTCAGTTCTAGTTCAGTTCTAGTTCAGTTCTAGTTCAGTTCTAGTTCAGTTCTAGTTCAGTTCTAGTTCAGTTCTAGTTCAGTTCTAGTTCAGTTCTAGTTCAGTTCTGATTCAGTTCTTTTTTGATCACCATTGTCTTGATTGATCGTGATGGTTATTAGTACATTATATATGTATATTTTTGTCTAATTCATTTCGCTCTCGCAAGTGTCATTCAAAACGAATTGCAAAATTTTCAAAACACAAAAAACCTCAGCCTCATAAACACCACTTAATCAGCAACACATGACAATGGCTCAAGTTTATACAATTCCAAAATAATAAAAAAAATTATTTGTCTAAAGAAACTCGTAAATTATAGAGGGTGGGCAATGTGCAATTCCCGCCAGACGTACCAAATAACAAGTAATAAAAGTTGTTAAAATTGAAAATGAAAAACAACAACAACATCTTAAGTGTTGTGCAGTATGTGTGTAGGTTCCGCAATAACATTTCATAATGTATTCAGATAATAACGAAATAATGTTCTTTTTATGTACTTACACACAGACATTATTTTGAAAAATCATACTTTAAACACACTCGCATAGAAAGATAGAAGATACATTTAAGTAAAATATGTTTGTTTGTTTAACTATTTGTGTTTATTTTATCTTATAAATTGTGCAATGTTTTGATAATTAACTTTTCAATGACTTTATTCTTCTAAAAAAACGAAGAATATGTAGAAACAAAGAGATAGTTGAGGGGTTTATAAACAAAATTGGTTAACTTTATATTTTTAATTGTTTATATTATATGACAATTATTGCTTTCTTTTATGAGTAATTGATTCATTAAAATTATTAACTCCATTTTATAGATTTTTTATAGTTATTTATGCATTAAATAATTTTTATGTTAGTGTATAAATTTTAAATTTTATTAAATATTTTTAGAGATTTTTATTTTTCCCATAAAATGTTCCACAATTTTCCACTTAAATTAAACTTTTATTAGGCTTAATTGAGGTATTTTAATTAAAGTTGTTTTCATTAACTCTACGAAAGAACTCTGAACAATTGAGAAAACTCCCTTAAGAGCTATTAATTAAATATTTAAGTTGTTCAATATTCTCTCTTAATAACTTCACTTTAGATGATGAGTAAATATTAGGGTGGGATACTATTTATAGTCATAATATTCCTAGTCCTAGTTCAGTTCTAGTTCAGTTCTAGTTCAGTTCTAGTTCAGTTCTAGTTCAGTTCTAGTTCAGTTCTAGTTCCGTTCTAGTTCCGTTCTAGTTCAGTTCTAGTTCAGTTCTAGTTCAGTTCTAGTTCAGTTCTAGTTCAGTTCTAGTTCAGTTCTAGTTCAGTTCTAATTCAGTTCTAGTTCAGTTCTAGTTCAGTTCTAGTTCAGTTCTAGTAGTTCAGTTCTAGTTCAGTTCTAGTTCAGTTCTAGTTCAGTTCTAGTTCAGTTCTAGTTCAGTTCTAGTTCAGTTCTAGTTCAGTTCTAGTTCAGTTCTAGTTCAGTTCTAGTTCAGTTCTAGTTCAGTTCTAGTTCAGTTCTAGTTCAGTTCTAGTTCAGTTCTAGTTCAGTTCTAGTTCAGTTCTAGGTCAGTTCTAGTTCAGTTCTAGTTCAGTTCTAGTTCAGTTCTAGTTCAGTTCTAGTTCAGTTCTAGTTCAGTTCTAGTTCAGTTCTAGTTCAGTTCTAGTTCAGTTCTAGTTCAGTTCTAGTTCAGTTCTAGTTCAGTTCTAGTTCAGTTCTAGTTCAGTTCTAGTTCAGTTCTAATTCAGTTCTAGTTCAGTTCTAGTTCAGTTCTAGTTCAGTTCTAATTCAGTTCTAGTTCAGTTCTAGTTCAGTTCAGTTCTAGTTCAGTTCTAGTTCAGTTCTAGTTCAGTTCTAGTTCAGTTCTAGTTCAGTTCTAATTCAGTTCTAGTTCAGTTCTAGTTCAGTTCTAGTTCAGTTCTAGTTCAGTTCTAGTTCAGTTCTAGTTCCGTTCTAGTTCAGTTCTAGTTCAGTTCTAGTTCAGTTCTAGTTCAGTTCTATTTCAGTTCTAGTTCAGTTCTAGTTCAGTTCTAGTTCAGTTCTAGTTCAGTTCTAATTCAGTTCTAGTTCAGTTCTAGTTCAGTTCTAGTTCAGTTCTAGTTCAGTTCTAGTTCAGTTCTAATTCAGTTCTAGTTCAGTTCTAGTTCAGTTCTAGTTCAGTTATAGTTCAGTTCTAGTTCAGTTCTAGTTCAGTTCTAGTTCAGTTCTAGTTCAGTTCTAATTCAGTTCTAGTTCAGTTCTAGTTCAGTTCTAGTTCAGTTCTAGTTCAGTTCTAGTTCAGTTCTAGTTCAGTTCTAGTTCAGTTCTAGTTCAGTTCTAGTAGTTCAGGTTCTAGGTCAGTTCTAGTTCAGTTCTAGTTCAGTTCTAGTTCAGTTCTAGTTCAGTTCAGTTCAGTTCTAGTTCAGTTCTAGTTCAGTTCTAGTTCAGTTCTAGTTCAGTTCTAGTTCAGTTCTAGTTCAGTTCTAGTTCAGTTCTAGTCAGTTCTAGTTCAGTTCTAGTTCAGTTCTAGTTCAGTTCTAGTTCTGTTCTAGTTATTAAAAACCTGCCAAATTTTAACTCCCTAATTGTTCATGTCCTTTTCCACACTAATGTTTCTCATATAAAGTCGAGAGTAGTTATTAGCATATTATATAAAATTTGCTATGCGCATGTCTGTGCATGCAAAAACAAATCAAAACAATAACATGGAAACATAACCAAACTTTTGCATTTTCTAAATACATTTTTTGTCCGTCTATCCATTAGAGAGTTTTTTTCAAAATAAAGTTAGTCGTACGTGGTGAAGCTCAACGAGCATTTGTTGTTAGTGCTTTTTGTTAAAGTGCATTACTGTGAATTGTAAATTGCAAAAACAAAAAAAAAATTTTTGGCACATAAACTGTGTCGTTAGTATGTACCAGGTTTTTCTACTTTAATAGCTAAAGGGATGACAGTGGGGCAGTGTAGTACTTAACACTGCTTTTAAAATAATCGTTTTTTTTTCGTTTAAGTTTGTCATTATTTGTTTGTGTGCTTTGTTTGCTTCTCATTTAAACAGACAATAATTGTAATTGTTTCATTTAAATGTTATTTTAATTGTTTACAATAACGTTGCAATAAAAATGAAAGTTTAAAGAAATGTGTGGTAATTATTTAACATATTTTGTTTTTGTATTTTTTGTTTAAATTAAATTATTTCCTTATTTATTATTTACCGTTAAAAATCGAGGTTATATTTATTTGTTTTATACAAAAAAATGAAATTTCAGTTTTTCTTCTGCTTTTTCTCACATTAAGTGAATTTAAAGCAATTCCAAATTGCGAGTGGCATTTTCATATTTAAGACAGACATGGGAGTTTTTTTGAAAACCTTTAATAGGATAATCTACTGCCAATTCGATAGATTTAAAGAAATCTCTAAATAAGTTATTGTTATAAAAGTATTGCACTATGTACTTAAGTAATTTAAAATATGTTTCCATAATTCAAGAAAATGGTGATTGCCCATCACTGCTTTCATGGTTATATTTGTCGCTACAGTTGCCGCTGCAATTTTTTTTCGTTTTTGTTCAGTCTTTATTATTAATTCATTATTATTATTATTATTATTATTTGTGCTGTTTTTTATAATCTATTTAATATAGCGAAAAGTTGATTGAACTCTTTGTCTTTTAATTCATTTAAAGGTTTATACACACGCATATGCTACAATATATATACAGAAACACAAAACTAGTTAACATTGCCCCGTAGTTTTAGATACATATTCGATATATACAAATAGTTCAGTTCAAGTTCCGTTCAAGTTCAGTTTTAGTTCAGTTTTAATTCAGTACTAGTTCAGTTCTAGTTCAGTTCTAGTTTAGTTCTAGTTCAGTTCTAGTTTAGTTCTAGTTCCGTTCTAGTTCATTTCTAGTTCAGTTCTAGTTCAGTTATAGTTCAGTTATAGTTCAGTTCATTTCTAGTTTAGTTCAAGTTCAGTTCTATACAGAGGGAAAAATAAATATACACTCCTGGTACTAAATTGACACCAAACTGTTTATAGTTTTTTAATAAATCCGTTGTCAAAGTGTACACATACGAACGACAACACTATGTAATGTTGACAACATTGCAGCAATTCGTTGTCGAAATCTAAATTTTATACACATCCGTTGTCTAAATGTTAAAAAACGTGGTAAGCTCACTATAGCCAAACAATCCGTTGCCAATAGTGAGCTTACCACGTTTGTTAACATTTAGACAACGGATGTGTACGAAATTGACACCAAAGATTATATGATTTTTCAATAACATCCGTTGTCAGTTCTAGTTCAGTTCTAATTCTGTTCTAGTTCAGTTCTAGTTCAGTTCTAGTTCAGTTCTAGTTCAGTTCTAGTTCAGTTCTAGTTCAGTTCTAGTTCAGTTCTAGTTCAGTTCTGTCAGTTCTAGTTCAGTTCTAGTTCAGTTCTAGTTCAGTTCAGTTCTAGTTCAGTTCTAGTTCAGTTCTAGTTCAGTTCTAGTTCAGTTCTAGTTCAGTTCTAGTTCAGTTCTAGTTCAGTTCTAGTTCAGTTCTAGTTCAGTTCTAGTTCAGTTCTAGTTCAGTTCTAGTTCAGTTCTAGTTCAGTTCTAGTTCAGTTCTAGTTCAGTTCTAGTTCAGTTCTAGTTCAGTTCTAGTTCAGTTCTAGTTCAGTTCTAGTTCAGTTCTAGTTCAGTTCTAGTTCAGTTCTAGTTCAGTTCTAGTTCAGTCCTAGTTCAGTTCTAGTTCAGTTCTAGTTCAGTTCTAGTTCAGTTCTAGTTCAGTTCTAGTTCAGTTCTAGTTCAGTTCTAGTTCAGTTCTAGTTCAGTTCTAGTTCAGTTCCAGTTCTAGTCCAATTCAAGTCCAATTTTAATTCTAGTCATGGCTCTCCACATATTCACATTCTATTATACTTCGTGGGTCCTCAAATGTTTGAATTCTAGCATTAATCGTGTGTCGTTAGCTAGTGTTATTTTAACTTTGATTATGTAGTATATATCTAGCCAAAATTAAGTAAAATTTACCTTTTATATAAAAACAAAAGTTTATTTTTATATATCAAATAAGTTTTGTTATAAAGAATTGCAACATCTGTCCACATTTTGGCATTGGTCCACACTTAACCAACATATTGCTGGTCACCTTATGGGGGGGATTTACCAACAAACCACACACCATGCAAATGACAATTTGAATCGAATACTTTACTAAGAGATTTGAATACAAAAAATAAGTGAAATAAATTAAATAATGACAACAATCAACGAAAGTAAGTCAATATTTGAACATATGCTGTTCGTTACTACAGTTTAAATAAAGTAAAAAATTTATAATAAAAGCCAAAAAAATAAATAATAATAAAAAAAATTTTGTTGTATACACCTGCCAAATGAAAAGAAATTAAACCATAATAAATATAATAAAACACACATGTGCAACATATTAATTTGTTGAAATGTTTCTGTGAAATTGTTTATAAAGCAGGAGTGCTAGGGCTTAAAAGTTTTGCTACGCCTTTGGTTTTTTTTTATTTTTTTGTGTAACAAATTGTTCTGAGAACTATTTGTGGAAAATAATCAATATGATTTTGAATTTGTTATATAGGAGATTTTTGTGAAAGCAATTGCCAGGTTTTATTGTATAAGAATAAAGTTGTAAGTAATTTCTTAGTATTTGCTGTTTGTATTATTGGACTAATTCCAAAGAACTTTATGTAATTTGGAAAATTGATGGGCTATGGGCTTTAGGCTTATACAACAATTTTTTGATTATGTACAAAATTTTTTTAATATCTTTTGATTTGCCATACTAGCCTAACTGTCATATTAACTTGATTATTTTCTCATCACTTAGTTTACCTACTTTTCATTTAATTTTCTCAAATACTTCTCATAACCAGCCTTTTAAAAGTAGGAAAAACTATAAAATCTAATTAACTATTATTACATCTATAAATTACTTTTCTTTTAAATAGTGTAACGGGTATCAAGAGAAAAAAATCGTACACACATGATTGTTACACATTAACTGGAGTATGGGAATGGGGTTTCTAATGAAAAACAAATGTTGGCAAAAAAATAAAATAAATTCATAACTAGTATGTGAACTATGAAATGAAAACTCTCATAAATTTTATATTGAAAATAAGTAGTAGTTGTAGTTGATATAATAAGTCATATAATTGGGTTTTGTGAAAAAAAATATTATACAAAATAGCAAAATATATACATACGAACGTATAATTTCGTTTTCAACAATTTAAAGTGTTAATTACTATATTTATAATAGTTGTGAAAAAAATGTATGTGATTTAAGTAAAACGGTTTTGTAACCCCATTGGAACACAGAGAAAAGGTTGGTTCCTAAGTAGTCTAATTTCCAATTATAGGTACAATTCTTTCCAATTTTAGGTTTCTATGTGGCTTTTTCCTATTTAGTCAATAGTCTAGTCTATAGTCTGGTCTATAGTCTAGTCTATAGTCTAGTCTATAGTCTGGTCTATAGTCTAGTCTATAGTCTAGTCTATAGTCTGCTCTATAGTGTAGTCTATAGTCTAGTCTATAGTCTGGTCTATAGTCTAGTCTATAGTCTAGTCTATAGTCTAGTCTATATCTGGTCTATAGTCTAGTCTATAGTCTGGCTATAGTCTAGTCAATGTCTAGTCTATAGTCTAGTCTATAGTCTAGTCCATAGTCTAGTCTATAGTCTAGTCTATAGTCTAGTCTATAGTCTAGTCTATAGTCTAGTCTATAGTCTAGTCTATAGTCTAGTATATAGTCTAGTCTATAGTCCTAGGTCTAGAAGTCTAGTCTATAGTCTAGTCTATAGTCTAGTCTATAGTCTAGTCTATAGTCTAGTCTATAGTCTTGGCTATAGTTCTATTCCTAGTCTTATCTAGTCTAAGTAGTCTATAGTCTATAGTCTAGTCTATAGTATAGTCTATAGTCTAGGCTATAGTCTAGTCTATAGTCTAGTCTATAGTCTAGTCTATAGTCTAGTCTATAGTCTAGTCTATAGTCTAGTCTATAGTCTAGTCTATAGTCTAGTCTATAGTCTAGTCTATAGTCTAGTCTATAGTCTAGTCTATAGTCTAGTCTATAGTCTAGTCTATAGTCTAGTCTATAGTCTAGTCTATAGTCTAGTCTATAGTCTAGTCTATAGTCTAGTCTATAGTCTAGTCTATAGTCTAGTCTATAGTCTAGTCTATAGTCTAGTCTATAGTCTAGTCTATAGTCTAGTCTATAGTCTAGTCTATAGTCTAGTCTATAGTCTAGTCTATAGTCTAGTCTATAGTCTAGTCTATAGTCTAGTCTATAGTCTAGTCTATAGTCTAGTCTATAGTCTAGTCTATAGTCTAGTCTATAGTCTAGTCTATAGTCTAGTCTATAGTCTAGTCTATAGTCTAGTCTATAGTCTAGTCTATAGTCTAGTCTATAGTCTAGTCTAGTCTAGTCTATAGTCTAGTCTATAGTCTAGTCTATTCTATAGTCTAGTCTATAGTCTAGTCTATTCTATAGTCTAGTCTATAGTCTAGTCTATAGTCTAGTCTATAGTCTAGTCTATAGTCTAGTCTATAGTCTAGTCTATAGTCTAGTCTATAGTCTAGTCTATAGTCTAGTCTATAGTCTATAGTCTAGTCTATAGTCTAGTCTATAGTCTAGTCTATAGTCCACTCTATAGTCTAGTCTATAGTAGTCTATAGTCTAGTCTATAGTCTAGTCTATAGTCTAGTCTATAGTCTAGTCTATAGTCTAGTCTATAGTCTAGTCTATAGTCTAGTCTAGTCTATAGTCTAGTCTATAGTCTAGTCTATAGTCTAGTCTATAGTCTAGTCTATAGTCTAGTCTATGTCTAGTCTATAGTAGTCTATAGTCTAGTCTAAGTATAGTCTATAGTCTAGTCTATAGTCTAGTCTATAGTCTAGTCTATAGTCTAGTCTATAGTCTAGTCTATAGTCTAGTCTATAGTCTAGTCTATAGTCTAGTCTATAGTCTAGTCTATAGTCTAGTCTATAGTCTAGTCTATAGTCTAGTCTATAGTATAGTCTATAGTCTAGTCTATAGTCTAGTCTATAGTCTAGTCTATAGTCTAGTCTATAGTCTAGTCTATAGTCTAGTCTATAGTCTAGTCTATAGTCTAGTCTATAGTCTAGTCTATAGTCTAGTCTATAGTCTGTCTATAGTCTAGTCTATAGTTTAGTCTATAGTCTAGTCTATAGTCTAGTCTATAGTCTAGTCTATAGTCTAGTCTATAGTCTAGTCTATAGTCTAGTCTATAGTCTAGTCTATAGTCTAGTCTATAGTCTAGTCTATAGTTTAGTCTATAGTCTAGTCTATAGTCTAGTCTATAGTCTAGTCTATAGTCTAGTCTATAGTCTAGTCTAAGTCTAGTCTATAATCTAGTCAATAGTCTAGTCTATAGTCTAGTCTATAGTCTAGTCTATAGTCTAGTCTATAGTCTAGTCTATAGTCTAGTCTATAGTCTAGTCTATAGTCTAGTCTATAGTCTAGTCTATAGTCTAGTCTATAGTCTAGTCTATAGTCTATAGTCTAGTCTATAGTCTAGTCTATAGTCTATAGTCTAGTCTATAGTCTAGTCTATAGTCTATAGTCTAGTCTATAGTCTAGTCTATAGTCTATAGTCTAGTCTATAGTCTAGTCTATAGTCTAGTCTATAGTCTAGTCTATAGTCTAGTCTATAGTCTAGTCTATAGTCTAGTCTATAATCTAGTCTATAGTCTAGTCTATAGTCTAGTCTATAGTCTAGTCTATAGTCTAGTCTATAGTCTAGTCTATAGTCTAGTCTATAGTCTAGTCTATAGTCTAGTCTATAGTCTAGTCTAGTCTATAGTCTGTCTATAGTCTAGTCTATAGTCTAGTCTATAGTCTAGTCTATAGTCTAGTCTATAGTCTAGTCTATAGTCTAGTCTATAGTCTAGTCTATAGTCTAGTCTATAGTCTAGTCTATAGTCTAGTCTATAGTCTAGTCTATAGTCTAGTCTATAGTCTAGTCTATAGTCTAGTCTATAGTCTAGTCTATAGTCTAGTCTATAGTCTAGTCTATAGTCTAGTCTATAGTCTAGTCTATAGTCTAGTCTATTCTATTGTCTAGTCTAGTCTATAGTGTAGTCTATAGTGTAGTCTATAGTCTAGTCTATAGTCTGTAGTATAGTCTATAGTCTAGTCTATATTTCGTGTATCTATATAAAGTCCAAATATATCTTCAATTGTTAGTCTAATGATTTGTTTAATCGTAGAACTATTTTAAAAACTAATTCCTTTCTGGTACCTTACTTCCTTTACTACTGAAACTCCCCATAAATTTTCTTAGATTTAGCTTTTGAAGAAAGTACATCAACCTCTAAAATTAATAATTTTACAAGTACCTACCTTTCAGCATCTCAATTTATTACTAAATTATTGATTGAAATTTTTATAATAAACAAATAAATTAATAAAATATACGTTTCGAAATTTTTCACTTGGCAAAAGTTGCAAACGATGTCAAATTCAGCTGTTATATGTATATGATGAATACAAATATTAATTTGTTTAAATATTTTTATTCTAATTGAATTAGATTTTTTTATTTCTTAATAAACTTGTTATTTCTGGTAAAGTCTAATTGGTGTGCTGGCATCTTTAACCTTGCCAGCCGAGTGTATGAGTGTATTATTCTGGTTATTTGATAACCGTATAGAGGGAATTTGTTCTAGAAAGTGTGAAAAATGGGTTATTGAAAAATTTATTTTTTTTTTTAAATCTGAAGTACCTGATTAGTATACACTTTACATCATAGGTAATCGAACCAGTAAATAGCTTAAGGTTTGAGTTTTAATTCTTTTAAAATTTTTGTTTTAATTAAATTTAGCTAATTTCTTATAAAACTATTAACAAAAATCAACCAAAATGTATAGAGTTTATATTTTTAATATTTTTCAAATTTGTTACTTAACCCCTTTTCACTCTAAACTGTTGGGAATATTTGCAATCTTAAATTGTTTGTATTTTTTGAATTATCAATTACTTACAAACATATTGTTTTATAATATATTTTAATTAAATGCAATATAATTAATTACTTTAAATTGATTAAATGAGTAAAAATAGAAATTAAAAAACTCATTTTTGCAATAAAAATTATTTTGTAGACATAAAGTTTACACACTCCTACATTAAAATGATATTACAGAGGGTATAAAAATAAGTTAGTCATTGTTTAAAATAACGAAAAAATATTAATTTATCAAAAATATGATAGACGTCCGACCAGAGGTCTAGGAACAAAAAGTAATAAGAAGAAACCGATTCTGTATGTATTTCCTTGGGTTACAGTATCTTGAAAGCATCGCTTCTTTTATAGCATCTCGGAAGTCATTTGGTAATATAAAAATACAAAATTATTATAATTACTTTCAATTTCCTTTCTTGCTTTGCTTATTTATCACAAAAACCGGAAGTTTTTTCCACAAATTATACAATAGGCTCTAACATGTCCAATTCTTCCGACTTTGCCATTTTAACTTCCTTTGTATAACGCTTATGGTCAAAAGATTTTTTTATATTATTATTTTTATCAAAGATTAATTAATTTTACCATTTACAGCTAAATGAAATAAATTAAAAATAAAATAATCTGACGTAAACAATTTGATTAATTTCTAGAAAAAATTTTATAATGTTTTTTTTTCTCCAACTCTTGTGTTAAATAAATCGTATAAATTTAAATAATCATTTAATAATTAACAACTTAAGTAAAAAGTTTAGGTTGCTAAGTGAATGATATGTTATATAGAAGTAAAACAGTAAAGTGATCAATTAGGGATTTAACGAGTTCATTGAGAAGAAATTAAAATGAAGTAAAATATAAAATGATAAATTAAACAGTATTTAGTGGCACGAATATTTTGACTATTAAAATGATTTCAGTATTGCACTATAACTGAATTAGAACTGAACTGGAGCTCAACTAGAACATAATTAAAAACAGAACTAGAACAGAAATAGAACAGAAGAAGAACATAAGTACAACATAGGTAGAACAGAACTAGAACAGAACTAGAACAGAACAGAACTAGAACAGAACTAGAACAGAACTAGAACAGAACTAGAACAGAACTAGAACAGAACTAGAACAGAACTAGAACAGAACTAGAACAGAACTAGAACAGAACTAGAACAGAACTAGAACAGAACTAGAACAGAACTAGAACAGAACTAGAAACTAGAACAGAACTAGAACAGAACTAGAACAGAACTAGAACAGAACTAGAACAGAACTAGAACAGAACTAGAACAGAACTAGAACAGAACTAGAACAGAACTAGAACAGAACTAGAACAGAACTAGAACAGAACTAGAACAGAACTAGAACAGAACTAGAACAGAACTAGAACAGAACTAGAACAGAACTAGAACAGAACTAGAACAGAACTAGAACAGAACTAGAACAGAACTAGAACAGAACTAGAACAGAACTAGAACAGAACTAGAACAGAACTAGAACAGAACTAGAACAGAACTAGAACAGAACTAGAACAGAACTAGAACAGAACTAGAACAGAACTAGAACAGAACTAGAACAGAACTAGAACAGAACTAGAACAGAACTAGAACAGAACTAGAACAGAACTAGAACAGAACTAGAACAGAACTAGAACAGAACTAGAACAGAACTAGAACAGAACTAGAACAGAACTAGAACAGAACTAGAACAGAACTAGAACAGAACTAGAACAGAACTAGAACAGAACTAGAACAGAACTAGAACAGAACTAGAACAGAACTAGAACAGAACTAGAACAGAACTAGAACAGAACTAGAACAGAACTAGAACTAGAACTGAACTAGAACTAGAACTGAACTAGAACTGAACTAGAACTGAACTAGAACTGAACTAGAACTGAACTGAACTAGAACTGAACTGAACTAGAACTGAACTAGAACTGAACTAGAACTGAACTAGAACTGAACTAGAACTGAACTAGAACTGAACTAGAACTGAACTAGAACAGAACTAGAACAGAACTAGAACAGAACTAGAACAGAACTAGAACAGAACTAGAACAGAACTAGAACAGAACTAGAACAGAACTAGAACAGAACTAGAACTGAACTAGAACTGAACTAGAACAGAACTAGAACAGAACTAGAACAGAACCAGAACAGAACTAGAAAAGAACTATAACAGAACTAGAACTATAACAGAACTAGAACAGAACTAGAACAGAACTAGAACAGAACTAGAACAGAACTAGAAACTAGAACAGAACTAGAACAGAACTAGAACTGAACTAGAACTGAACTAGAACTGAACTAGAACTGAACTAGAACTGAACTAGAACTGAACTAGAACTGAACTAGAACTGAACTAGAACTGAACTAGAACTGAACTAGAACTGAACTAGAACTGAACTAGAACTGAACTAGAACTGAACTAGAACTGAACTAGAACTGAACTAGAACTGAACTAGAACTGAACTAGAACTGAACTAGAACAGAACTGAACTAGAACTGAACTAGAACTGAACTAGAACTGAACTAGAACTGAACTAGAACTGAACTAGAATTGAACTAGAACTGAACTAGAACTCAACCAGAACTCAACTAAAACTCAATTACAACAGAACTAGAACTGAACTAGAGCTCAACTAAAACTCAACTAGAACTCAGCTAGAACTCAATTAGAACTCAACCAGAACTCAACTACAACTGATCTAGAACTGAACTAGAACTCAACTAAAACTAAACTAGAACTCAACTTAAACTCAACTAGAACTCAACTAGAACTGAACTTGAACTGAACTAGAACTGAACTAGAACTGAACTAGAACTGAACTAGAACTGAACTAGAACTGAACTAGAACTGAAGTAGAACTGAACTAGAACTGAACTAGAACTGAACTAGAACTGAACTAGAACTGAACTAGAACTGGACTAGAACTGGACTAGAACTGAACTAGAGCTCAACTAAAACTCAACTAGAACTCAGCTAGAGCTCAACTAGAACTGAACTTTAACTGAGCTAGTCCAAATTCTAAGAATATTTAATTATGTAATCATAAGTTTGTTTCGTAATTTAACCCTTTAAAGGTTGTAGATTTTTGTAGATAGATTTTTTATAGATAACTTACCAATTTTTCAAATGTATCTGTTCCCTTATGGCATGCGCCTGATGTGCTGCAAATAAAGTAAATTAAAAACTATATAAATATTTAGCTTAAATATTAGGAATTTTATTACTTCATCAAAATAAAATAGCTATAAAACTATAAGAAAAAACTATAAAATATTTACTACTTTTTTGGAAAAATTTTGAAAAAATCTTAATGCGGGTTAAAAAAACTCAGCAGATTTAGGGTATCGATTGCACAATTAAATTGATATGGGTTAAGAATTGTAAACTTCAAACAAGATTAAAATGTTTAAACATAAAACAAATAAAGTTACTTTATGTAGTAGATGAAGTAGTATTTACAAGATCAGTTTCATAAGGGGTTTCGAATTATTTAGCATTTTTTTCTTGTAATAAAACCAGACAATTGATTTGTGGGAGATATAACAAAAGAAACAGACAAAAAGTATGTTTATGTTAATGAGTCATTTGTTGAAAATTAAATAAATAACAGCCACATATTTCATAAATTACACACCCTTCTGGTGTTTCTTTTTAAGAAGATCATACTCGACATCAACATCATTATCATTATTCTGTTGATACTGCTGCTGTTGATGATGGTTGTCAACATCAGTCACAGCTGCATTTTGAAAAAGGGCTTTGCGTGGTGTCAATTTAACTGCTTGTTGTTACCCAGAGATCTCGGCATGGGTAAACGTTTCTGTCTGTCCTTCAGAGTTTTGTAATTATTTTACATGTTTTTCTTTTTTATAATGTGGAAACCAGAACCAAAATGACAATAAATTTGTTTTATTTAAGAGTGAGTCATAGATGAACATTTAATAGGCTGGAGGAGAAAAAAGTTTAGAAAAAAAAAGTACTTTTTTTTCTTCAAAAGTACCTTTTATTCTTATTTTTTCTCAAATTCTTATAAAAACTCAGCTTTTGAAGCTCAAGTACATTTAATAAAAAAGTACTTACTTTAACTTTCAAAAAGTACTAATTTTAGTACCATTTAATGTTCCTTCTACACTTATTTACATATAAAATCAACAAGAGTACAACACGAGCCCTAGATTGGTGCTTTTTTTTTCCACTAGTCATCAAATAATAAAGTCAAATACTACGCGTTTGTCTCCACAGCTAATTAAGTCTACACAAAGTAAATGCGCAGCTCAGCTGTATTCTTTTCAAGCAACCAACCATTCAACCATGCGGAGACAGACAGACGAACTGACACACATGTACTTACATATATAGATACATTTACATATTGACTAGTGTAAACAGTTTATAAATATCTGTGTTGTAGTCATAAAGTAAACAACACATATTGGTGGAAATATTGTTTTAAAATACACTTCAGCAAAATAATAAGGGTCCATTTAGGATTGTCATTTAGTTGGAAAACTTCAGGATGTTTTTGTGACCCGAAACTACAGAAAAGCCCCACCACAAAACTGCCTTAAGTCTGCACTTTATAACTTTCAATAGTGTCAACTATGAAATTTTCTATAGTCTGGACTATAGAACAGTCTATAGTCTGGACTATAGAACAGTCTATAGTCTGGACTATAGAACAGTCTATAGTCTGGACTGTAGAACAGTCTATAGTCTGGACTATAGAACAGTCTATAGTCTGGACTATAGAACAGTCTATACTCTGGACTATAGAATAGTCTATAGTCTGGACTATATATTAGTGTATAGTCTGGACTATAGATTAGTGTATAGTCTCGGCTATAGAACAGCCTATAGTCTGGACTATAGAACAGTCTATAGTCTGGACTATAGAACAGTCAATAGTCTGGACTCTAGAACAGTCTATAATCTGGACTATAGAACAGTATATAGTTCGGACTATAGAACTGTCTATAATCTGGACTATTGAACAGTCTATAGTCTAGACTACAGAACAGTCTATAGTCTGGACTATAGAACAGTCTATAGTCTGGACTATAGAATAGTCTATAGTCTAGACTATAGAATAGTCCATAGTCTAGACTATAGAAGAGTCTATAATCTGGACTATTGAACAGTCTATAGTCTGGACTATAGAACAGTCTATAGTCTGGACTATAGAACAGTCTATAGTCTGGACTATAGAACAGTCTATATTCTGGACTATAGAATAGTCTATAGTCTAGACTATAGAATAGTCTATATCCTGGACTATAGAATAGTCTATAATCTGGACTATAGAACACTCTATAGTCTGGACTATAGAATAGTGTATAGTCTCGGCTATAGAACAGCCTATAGTCTGGACTATAGAACAGTCTATAGTCTGGACTATAGAACAGTCAATAGTCTGGACTCTAGAACAGTCTATAATCTGGACTATAGAACAGTCTATAGTCCGGACTATAGAACTGTCTATAATTTGGACTATTGAACAGTCTATAGTCTAGACTACAGAACAGTCTATAGTCTAGACTATAGAACAGTCTATAGTCTGGACTATAGAATAGTCTATAGTCTAGACTATAGAATAGTCCATAGTCTGGATTATAGAACAGTCTATAGTCTGGACTATAGAACAGTCTATAGTCTGGACTATAGAACTGTCTATAATCTGGACTATTGAACAGTCTATAGTCTAGACTACAGAACAGTCTATAGTCTGGACTATAGAACAGTCTATAGTCTGGACTATAGAACAGTCTATAGTCTGGACTATAGAACAGTCTATAGTCTGGACTATAGAACAGTCTATAGTCTGGACTATAGAACAGTCTATAGTCTGGACTATAGAACAGTCTATAGTCTGGACTATAGAACAGTCTATAGTCTGGACTATAGAACAGTCTATAGTCTGGACTATAGAACAGTCTATAGTCTGGACTATAGAACAGTCTATAGTCTGGACTATAGAACAGTCTATAGTATGGACTATAGAACAGTCTATAGTATGGACTATAGAACAGTCTATAGTATGGACTATAGAACAGTCTATAGTCTGGACTATAGAACGGTCTATAGTCTGGACTATAGAACGGTCTATAGGTCCGGACTATAGAAACGGTCTATAGTCTGGACTATAGATCAGTTATAGACTGTAGACCATAGACTGAACTAGAACTGAAGTAGAACTGAACTAGAACTGAACTAGAACTGAACTAGAACTGAACTAGAACTGAACTAGAACTGAACTAGAACTGAACTAGAACTGAACTAGAACTGAACTAGAACTGAACTAGACTGAACTAGACTGAACTAGAACTGACTAGAACTGAACTAGAACTGAACTAGAACTGAAACTTAGAAACTGACACTAGAACTGAACTAGACTACTAGAACTGAACTAGAATGAACTAGAACTGAACTAGAACTGAACTAGAACTGACTAGAACTGAACTAGAATAGAACTGAACTAGAACTAACTAGACTGAACTAGAACTGAACTAGAACTGAACTAGACTGAACTAGAACTGAACTAGAACTGAACTAGAACTAGAACTGAACTAGAACTGAACTAGAACTGAACTAGAACTGAACTAGAACTGAACTAGAACTGAACTAGAACTGAACTAGAACTGAACTAGAACTGAACTAGAACTGAACTAGAACTGAACTAGAACTGGAACTAGAACTGAACTAGAACTGAACTAGAACTGAACTAGAACTGAACTAGAACTGAACTAGAACTGAACTAGAACTGAACTAGAACTGAACTAGAACTGAACTAGAACTGAACTAGAACTGAACTAGAACTGAACTAGAACTGAACTAGAACTGAACTAGAACTGAACTAGAACTGAACTAGAACTGAACTAGAACTGAACTAGAACTGAACTAGAACTGAACTAGAACTGAACTAGAACTGAACTAGAACTGAACTAGAACTGAACTAGAACTGAACTAGAACTGAACTAGAACTGAACTAGAACTGAACTAGAACTGAACTAGAACTGAACTAGAACTGAACTGAACTAGAACTGAACTAGAACTGAACTAGAACTGAACTAGAACTGAACTAGATTTGAACTAGAACTGAACTAGAACTGAACTAGAGCTGAACTAGAACTGAACTAGAACTGAATTAGTACTGAACATTTATTCTAAATTGTAGCGTATATCAGATTCGTCACTGCCGACTATGTTTACCACTCCAACTTGTTTTCTTCAAGTGCTTCTGGTAGTAGAAGATAAAGTGAGAATTTGTAAGAGGGGGCTACTTATTCTCCTGCTCTTGAGTTTCTCACTCACTCGCATACACACTTTATTTTCATTTAGTCACTGAAGTGGAAAAATCATTTTACAAGTTAATAATAGATTAACCAAATATAAGGCAGTAACACTTACGCTTCAATAGTTTACTTAGTACTTGTGATTTTCAACTTAAACTCGGGCACTTGTACCTGTTAAACAGTTTAAATATTTTACACTTTTTTTCTCGAAATACTTAGAGAAAAATTGTGGTTAATTTTTAAATTGGTTTTCAAGAGGTGTATTGATCTTTGACATTTATTTAGATAATTATATTAAACAGATTATTAAGATTATTTTGAAATTATAAATAAATTATGGAAATTTTTATAATTTAGATAAAAGTTAAAGTGCAGAATCTACTGTCGGCTACATTAATGGTTTGCTGTAAGCGGGAGAGTACGCCCTGCGTGCAGTCTCTATGTGCTATAACGCTTACTCTCTGACAACCAAATATGTATGTCTGATGCCAGATTCATTATTAATACTTAAAAACAACTACTCAAGGTTAAATTTTTACCAAATTTGTCAAACTTTCCTTTGCTCTGCACTTTTACTCTTCACTTTAACGAAAATTTCTATAAATTATTTCCAAACAACCTTCACTTTTTTGGACACAGCTGCTACTTCCAATTTTGGCAAAGTTTTCACTTTTTTCTTAGTAATTCAAATGACTTAATCGTTTTTTGTCATCCAAACTATTTAAAATAATTGTTTTATGATTTTTCATGAATTTACATAATGATGAAGTGTAAATTACTTTATGATTTAAAGTTGAAAAAAATCAAAATGACCTAGTTTTGATTGTCTGAGTTTTTATGTTTCTGCTGCTAATTGTTTGTCGGTTTAGATGTGGGTTTTAAGTTTAATGTTTTTTTTTTCAGTTTTATTTTATTTTTGTTCAAATATCTTTTTATGTAAATCTAAATAACAAATAGTTATTGAAAGTAATTGTTTTGAGCTATTTTAATGGGGTTTGTCGGTTAAACAAATGGAAGAGGAGAAGGGAAAGGGGGAAAATTACATAACTTATCTACTATTCATATGTATACTTGTATGTGTGATTGACATGTCGTTGGGGGGAGGGGGCTGAAATGGAATTCAAAAGATTTCGTAAACTAATTAAAAGATTACTATAGGCTAGACTATTAACTGAACTATTGATTAAACAATAGACTAGACTATATACTAGACTATAGACTAGACTATAGACTAGACTAGACTAGACTATAGACTAGACTATAGACTAGACTATAGACTAGACTATAGACTAGACTATGACTAGACTATGACTAGACTATAGACAGACTATAGACTAGACTATAGACTAGACTATAGACTAGACTATAGACTAGACTATAGACTAGACTATAGACTAGACTATAGACTAGACTATAGACTAGACTATAGACTAGACTATAGACTAGACTATAGACTAGACTATAGACTAGACTATAGACTAGACTATAGACTAGACTATAGACTAGACTATAGACTAGACTATAGACTAGACTATAGACTAGACTATAGACTAGACTATAGACTAGACTATAGACTAGACTATAGACTAGACTATAGACTAGACTATAGACTAGACTATAGACTAGACTATAGACTAGACTATAGACTAGACTATAGACTAGACTATAGACTAGACTATAGACTAGACTATAGACTAGACTATAGACTAGACTATAGACTAGACTATAGACTAGACTATAGACTAGACTATAGACTAGACTATAGACTAGACTATAGACTAGACTATAGACTAGACTATAGACTAGACTATAGACTAGACTATAGACTAGACTATAGACTAGACTATAGACTAGACTATAGACTAGACTATAGACTAGACTATAGACTAGACTAAAGACTAGACTAAAGACTAGACTATAGACTAAACTAAAGACTAGACTATAGACTAGACTATAGACTAGACTATAGACTAGACTATAGACTAGACTATAGACTAGACTATTGACTAGACTATAGACTAGACTATAGACTAGACTATAGACTAGACTATAGACTAGACTATAGACTAGACTATAGACTAGACTATAGACTAGACTATAGACTAGACTATAGACTAGACTATAGACTAGACTATAGACTAGACTATAGACTAGACTATAGACTAGACTATAGACTAGACTATAGACTAGACTAGACTAGAATATAGACAAGACTATAGACTAGACTATAGACCAGACTAAAGACTAGACTATAGACTAGACTATAGACTAGGCTATAGACTAGGCTATAGACTAGACTATAGACCAGACTATAGCCTATACCATAGACCAGACTATAGACTAGACTATAGACTAGATTAAAGACTAGACTATAGACTAGACTAGACTATATACTAGACTATAGACTAGACTATAGACTAGACTATATACTAGACTATAGACTAGACTATAGACTAGACTATAGACTAGACTATAGACTAGACTATAGACTAGACTACAGACTAGACTATAGACTAGACTATAGAATAGACTATAGACTAGACTAGACTATAGACTAGACTATAGACTAAACTATAGACTAGACTATAGACTAGACTATAGACTAGACTATAGACTAGACTATAGACTAGACTATAGACTAGACTATAGACTAGACTATAGACTAGACTATAGACTAGACTATAGACTAGACTATAGACTAGACTATAGACTAGACTATAGACTAGACTATAGACTAGACTATAGACTAGACTATAGACTAGACTATAGACTAGACTATAGACTACACTATAGACTACACTATAGACTAGACTATAGACTAGACTATAGACTAGACTATATACTGGACTATAGACTACACTATAGACTACACTATAGACTACACTATAGACTAGACTAGACTAGACCATAGACTATACTATAAACTAGACCATAGACTAGACTATAGACTAGACCATAGACTAGACTATAGACTAGACTATAGACTAGACTATAGGCTAGACTATTGACTAGACTATAGACTAGACTATAGACTAGACTATAGACTACACTATAGACTACACTATAGACTAGACTATAGGCTAGACTATAGACTAGACTATAGACTAGACTATATACTAGACTATAGACTACACTATAGACTACACTATAGACTAGACTATAGACTAGACCATAGACTATACTATAAACTAGACCATAGACTAGACTATAGACTAGACCATAGACTAGACTATAGACTAGACCATAGACTAGACTATAGACTAGACTATAGACTAGACTATAGACTAGACCATAGACTATACTATAGACTAGACTATAGTCTATTCTATCGTCAAGGCTATAGACAAGACAGTAGAGTACACAAAAGTTTCGCGAAGTTTCCTTTTGTCTACAAAAATGTTTTAGACGTTTAACTTCCAAGAAAGTAATAATTCTCAAACCAATTAAACACGATTTACTTGACATAAATGTCGTCTAAAAGTCTAGACAATTACGTTAAGTGGTCAATTTTAAGATCAGATAATCTGCTGGTAATAAATTCCACATTACTCAACCATGCGGTTGCAAGTAGTGACGTCAATATTGAATTTCTAAATTAACTCTACAAGTTACGAATAAGCAAACAATATGTATAATATTTATGACAGGTCTCGAAAAGTAATTTGGAAACTTAAATAATAATAAAAGCAAACATTTCATTGTAAAAGTTTAATTACCAGCGGGATTTTTTTTTTATTTGTTTCACTTTCCTTGTAAAGTATCGACGTAAAAAACAAGTTCAATATAATAAACATATTAACGGTTATAATAATTGTTTAAACAAATATGCATAAACAATTTAGCAAAATTTTATAATAAAAAATCTAAAGGATTTGTCATCTATGAACTTGCAAACTCAAAATGTTTAGCATACGGAAACAAAAAACATAAAGTTGTCAACTTTCTAAAATAAAATTTATTAAATTTTAAATTAAATTATTCTAGACAGTTTTCGGGGTTTTTTTGTTAATATTAAAATTTATATTTTAAATATGGTTTCTAGCAACAACATTAGAACGACTTTGTATGTGTATTATGAATTATAAAAAAAAATTTCCATAACATTAAATGTTAAAAAAAACTTTTTCCGCATTAGCACCTTTTTTTCACAAAGTAAATAAATAAAAATATACATAATATTTTTATTTACTATTTAAGAGTATGTGTATGTATTTATATAAATTAAATGCGAATTTAAACATAAATAAATTGAAAATAAAATTTTATGCAAATTTTAATAATCACGTTTCAAAACACGCACTTATTTGTTTAATTTACTTGTTGTATTCATTTGTAGGTATAAAAATAAACAAATTAAATAAAAAAATTTGTTTGAATGAAATAAAAATAAATCATTTGTATTAAATGTCTTGAAAGCAAACACCCTTACAATTTAAATTTAATTAGAAATAAGCAACAACAACAAAAAAAAGAGGCGTAATTGTTATTATAGTGAGGAGGCCAAACACATACACCCGGCTAGAGCGTTTGGCGACAAAGTCCAGACTATAGACTATTCTATAGTCCAAACTATAGACTATTCTATAGTCCACACTATAGACTATTCTATAGTCCACACTATAGACTATTCTATAGTCCACACTATAGACTATTATATAGTCCACACTATAGAATATTCTATAGTCCACAATATAGACTATTCTATAGTCCACACTATAGACTATTCTATAGTCCAGACTATGTACTATTCTATAGTCCAGCCTATAGACTATTCTATAGTCCAGCAACAGACCATTCTATATTCCAGCCTATAGACTATTCTATAGTCCACACTATAGACTGTTCAATAGTCCACACTATAGACTATTCTATAGTCCACACTATAGACTATTCTATAGTCCAGACTATAGACTATTCTATAGTCCAGACTATAGACTATTCTATAGTCCAGACTATAGACTATTCCATAGTCCAGACTATAGACTATTCTATAGTCCAGACTATAGCCTATTCTATAGTCCAGACTATAGACTATTCTACAGTCCAGACTATTCTATAGTCCAGACTATAGACTATTCTACAGTCCAGACTATTCTATAGTCCAGACTATAGACTATTCTATAGTCCATAATATAGACTATTCTATAGTCCAGACTATAGACTATTCTATAGTCCAGACTATAGGCTATGCTATAGTCCAGACTATAGACTATTCTATAGTCCAGACTATAGACTATTCTATAGTCCAGACTATAGACTATTCTATAGTCCAGACTATAGACTATGCTATAGTCCAGGCAATAGACTATTCTATAGTCCTAACTACAGACTATTCTATAGTCCTAACTACAGACTATTCTATAGTCCAGACTATAGACTATTCTATAGTCCAGACTATAGACTATTCTATAGTCCAAGACTATAGACTATTCTATAGTCCAAGACTATAGACTATTCTATAGTCCAGACTATAGACTATTCTATAGTCCAGATTTTAGTTTATTCTATGGTCCAGACTGTAGTTTATTCCATGGTCCAAACTAAATTGTTTAGTTGTCGCTTAACGCTTTCAATCTGTTTGAACTTTCGACACAATTTCATTAAGTGAATAAGCAAAAAAAATCGACAACCCCGAAAAAAATTAATCACGTTTTTATAATAAATCGTATTTCATTTCAAATTTATTTTAAACAAATAAAACTACTAAAAAAAACTGACGACATGTGTTGTGTATGTGAGTTTTAAAAAGACATAATAGTAGTTGTGCTATCAGATCTGATATTGTGTGCGGTTTTAAATGGTAATATTTTTAGCATGTGCTGATTTGACTGTCGGGCTCACCACTGACTAAATGTCTAAATTACACATGTTTCTACTTCAACAACATTTTTTGTTTTGCTTGTTGTTGGTTTTAAAATCCATATATTTTTTCTAATGGTTCCTATTGTATTTGTTTTTGGTATTAGCCATGTGTATATTTGTATCCTATTTTAGCCGGGTAATTTAAGTAAATGACTTGTGGTTGTTGTTGCTAGCTGTTTGTATTAGCCCACTATCATCAACAAATCATTTGCTGTAGCCAGCTAGCTGGCAACAACAATAGCTCTACTAATTAAATTCAACACCATATTAGAAAATCAATAATAGTTTTAATATAGTTTTTTTTTTATTTTTTATTTACTCTAACAAAATATTTTGCTTTAATGTTTTTATTAATATTTAGTATTAGTAACCCCTCCTCGTACCCATTTTATTTTCTTGATTGCTTTGATTAATTAATAATTTTTATTAAGTTTGTTTTTCTCGCCTTTTGACTTTCTTATGAATGTAAATTTTATTCCATACAAAAATTTCTTTTGTAGAGTAATAAATATATACAACAAATTGTTTTGAACAGGAACCAACTCATAAACTTTTGCTGTTATTGTTGTTTAAGCTTTTTAAAGGTCAGGGTTGGGCGTTGCTTTGCAAAAATTTTTTTTTAATTAATAATTATTAAGCAATTTTTGTATTAAACTTTTGTAATTAAATTTGTATTTTTTTTTTTTATTTTTTAGTTGCGGATTTTGCTGTTAATGGAGGCATTAGTTATGCTTGTTAATTAGGTAAGTTATTAACAAATTTTTAAAACAAAGTTACACAAATTGGTAACAACTTTTAAATAAAATCGCGGGACTATATAGGCTACACTATGCTATTTACCAGAGTAGGGACTATTATATTTATAGTACAGACTATTCCATTCCATTTATAGTCCAGACCATAGACTATTCTATAGTCCATACTATAGACTGTTCTATAGACCAGACTATAGGCTATTCTATAATCCAGAGTATAGACTATTCCATAGTCCAAACTATAATCTATCCAGTCTATAGATTGTTCTATAGTCCAGTCTATAGATTGTTCTATAGTCCAGACTATAGATTGTTCTATAGTGTAGACTATAAATTGTTCTATAGTCCAGACTATAGATTGTTCTATAGTCAGACTATAGGTTGTTTTATAGTTCAGACTATAGATTGTTCTATAGTCCAGACTATATGTTATTCTATAGTCCAGACTATAGACTATTCTATTGTTCATACTATAGACTATTCTATAGTCCAGACTATAGACTATTCTATAGTCCAGATTATAGACTATTCTCTAGTCCAGACTATAGACTATTCTCTAGTCCAGACTATAGACTATTCTCTAGTCCAGACTATAGACTATTCTCTAGTCCAGACTATAGACTATTCTCTAGTCCAGACTATAGACTATTCTATAGTCCAGACTATAGACTATTCTGTAGTCCAGACTATAGACTATCTATAGTCCAGACTATAGACCATCTATAGTCCAGACTATAGACTATCTGTAGTCCAGACTATAGACTGTTCTATAGTTCCGACTATAGACTATTCTATATTCCAGACTATAGACTATTCTATGGTCCAGACTATAGACTATTCTATGGTCCAGACTATAGTAAAGGCTATTCTATAGTCCATACTATAGACTATTCTATAGTCCAGACTATAGGCTATTCTATAGTCCCGACTATAGACTATTCTATAGTCCCGACTATAGACTATTCTATAGTCCCGACTATAGACTATACTATAGTCCCGACTATTCTATAGTCGCGGCTATAGATTATAATATAATCCCGACTATAGACTATTCTGTAGTCCCGACTATAGACTATTCTATAGTTCCGACTATAGACTATTCTATATTCCAGACTATAGACTATTCTATGGTCCAGACTATAGACTATTCTATGGTCCAGACTATAGACTATTCTATAGACGATTCTATAGTCCAGACTATAGACTATTCTATAGTCCAGACTATAGACTATTCTATAGTCCCGACTATAGATTATAATATAATCCCGACTATAGACTATTCTATAGTCCCGACTATAGACTGTTCTATAGTTCCGACTATAGACTATTCTATATTCCAGACTTTAGACTATTCTATGGTCCAGACTATAGACTATTCTATGGTCCAGACTATAGACTATTCTATAGACGATTCTATAGTCCAGACTATAGACTATTCTATAGTCCAGACTATAGACTTTTCTATAGTAAAGGCTATAGACTATTCTATAGTCCCGAGTATAGACTATTCTATTGTCCAGTGTATAGACTATTCTACAGTCCGGACTATAGACTATTCTATAGTGTAGACTTTAGACTATTCTATAGTCCAGTCTATTGATTATTGTATAGACTATAGACCGTTTGAAGGCAAAATTTTATTTCAATTAAATTTTTAATACAAAATTTATCCAATTAAGTCTGTCCGATAGCCCTGCAAACTACCATTAAACAAAGAAAACTTAATGAAAACAAACCCTTGCACTCAATTTCTTCATTGTTATTTAATTGCTAAGAATCTCTTAAAGCTTTTAGTTAAACCTTTAGTTTTGCAAAAATGTTTCGTATTGTTTTCAATAACGAGACACCAGTCAATATTGAAATACTAAAGCACTATATTAAGGTCTTTAACACGTGTAATAATGTGTGGTTATTCTTATGGCAGTTTAACACATTTTTTCATACAATTCAGACTTGGTTCATTGCTCAGCTGCTGCTGCCGGTTTTAGTTTACAATTCAATAAAAGACATACAAGACCATTGTAATTTTAACAAACGTATTATACTTCTTGGCTATTTTTAGTTGCACATGTTTTTACAACGTTTTGCTTGTAAATTTCTTGTTTTTTTTTATTTTTAAATCAGCAGGTCTTATTATCATTTAAAAAAATATATAAAAATAGCGTAGGTTCTCCATGTTTTTTTAAATATATTTTTAGTTAAGTTTGGTTTAAGGAAATAATTTAAAATGCTTAAAAAACGTTAATTATTTATGAATTAAAAGCCACTCAGACAAACATGAAATACATATAAATAAATACGTTTTTGTCTGTAGCCGGTTAAACGTAACGGCTTTAAAAAGCTTATTGTTGGGTTGCCCTGCTGCTACGGACATGTGTCAGAACGTGATGTTAAAATTTTGAATATTTTTCATTTAAACATTTAATAAAAACGCATATTTATTATTTGTTTAGGTTTTTATAATAATCAGATTTTAATAGAATGTTTGCTGCAGCAACCCACAACGGATATGACCTAAATTTCTATAATTATTTATTATATATAATTGTTCTTTTTTGTTGGCGGTTGTAATGCGTTTTCCTAAATAAATTTTAATATAAATTGAGCAATTAATGACATATGCACAATTGTTAAAAGAAGAAATAGAATAGAATTTGAGTAAATTACAAAAATAAGCAAAATGCAAAATAAAAGCTTTTTAGAGCTTTAACAAAACCACTGATATTTTATGCTAAAATTGATACATAAGTGCTAATTATAAATTAGATTTTTAAGAAAAGTTTATTTAACACGTTTGTGCGAAAGCTTTGTAAAAGCTTTTAGTGAAATTTTCTAAAGCTTTCAGGAAAATGTTTACTACTTACACCCAGTAAGTTATAATGTTATGTACATTTTGGAAAAAAGTTATTTAAGATTTATTATAAAAGCTTTTTCAGAGCTTTTACCAAAAATTGTAAGTTTAAGGAAAAATCTTTATTAGAAGCTCAAAATTTACTAAAAATAGTAATTTTTTCGTAATAAAAGCTTTTTCAAATGAAAGCTTTTTCAGAGCTTTTGCAAAAAAAAATGGAAGTTTAAGGAAAAATCTTTATTAGAAGTTCAAAATTTACTAAAAATTTCATTTCTTTTAGAAATTTACTAAAAACAGTCATTTTTGCCTGAGAAAAGCATTTTCAAATGAAAGCTTTTTCACAGCTTTTTATGCCAAAACTCATGGATAATCGAAATTATTTTAATAGATTTTTCATAAAATTTTATTTAACATGTTTTTTCAAAAGCTTTTAGTAAAATTGTAAAAGCTTTTAGTAAAATTTTCTAAATCTTTTAGAAAAATTTCTTTCTACTAACAAGAAATAAGTTATTTTATTGACTCTATAAAGAGAAATACAATTTGTTTACGGTTTTAAAATTTGCATACAAAAGCTTTTATAGAGCTTTTACAAAAATCTGGCAAATTAAGAATAAAACTTTTTCCAAAGCTTTAAATAAGTTATTTTTTTAATTAAATCATAAAAAATAAAATTTAAACAAAATTTCGAAGATTTATGGCAAAAGCTTTTTGAGAGCTTTTTTAAAAAAGCTTTTTGAGATATTTTATACCAAAATTCAAAGTTAATGGAAATTATTTTATTGGGATTTTCATAAAAAAATACATTTTTCTTACTATTTTAAAGATTTTATACAAAAGCTTTTACAGAGCTTTTACAAAGAAAACTAGAAGCTTTAGGAAAATTCTTTATTTTGAATTTTAAATAAGTTTTTTACTGAATTAAATTATAAAAATATATAATTTAAACAAAATTTTTAAGATTTATAGCAAAAGCTTTTTTAGAGCTTTTACAAAAATATCTATATTTTATACGAAAATTCATAGAAAATTGAAATTATGTTATTGCAATTCTCATAAAAGTTTACTTAACATGTTTTTGCAAAAGTTTTGTAAAAGCTTTGAGAGAAATTTTCTAAAGCTTTTTGAAAAATGTTTTCCAATAACAAGAAATAAGTTATATTGTTGACTATAGGAAGAAAAATACATTTTGCTTACAATTTCAATAGTTTCAATACAAAAGCTTTTACAGAGCTTTTACAAACAAAAACTAGAAGCTTTAGGAAAATTCTTTATTTTGAACTTTAAATAAGTTTTTGACTGAATTGAATTATAAAAAAAATATATATAAACAAAATTTCGAAGATTTATAGCAAAAGCTTTTTGAGAGCTTTTTTTTACTAAATTCTTTAAGTAAGTTAGAATCTAAATTAATGACAAGTACTGTTTAATAGTTTTGTGTGTATTTTCTGTTAGTTTGTAAAAAGTTTTCTAAGATAAGTCATTGTGATAAGAAATTTAAAATGGAATATTTTTCTTATTTCCAAACAGCAAACTTGCGGTTACAAAAAGCTCTATAATAAAGTTCTTACGAAAACTAAATCATACATTTGTATGTTAAACTAAGAAATAATTTATGTTTATTATTTAAAATTTTTATTAAAATATATGTATGTTTTTCTTTTTTAATATTTATCTTACAAATATGAACATGACATACAAAATAAGACTTGAAAAAAAGATTGAAAATATTAAAAGCTGAAAAAATAACAACAAGCATATGATAACAATTAATTATTATTTTTGTATTTTTTGCTTTTTTATATGAATGTCAACATTAAAACAAACAAGAAACATTCATGACATTTTAAGATAAATTAAAACTTTGAACAAAAAAAAACTTAAAAAGAAGGAAGAAAAAACCAGCAGCAGAGTATAAAAATCAACTAATTGAAGTTTCAGCAAAAAACAACAACTTTTTTTGCCTTAACAGCAGATAGCAGCAGGACCCCTTTTTTAGTTTTTTTCTTTATAAGTGTTTAATTTATGGGTTAAAACAATTGGCTTTAGTCCAACTAGAGTATTTATAAAATTTATGATTTCAATATATTTTGTTGTTCTTTTCCTATTAGGGATAAATATTTATGACAAATAAATACTTGACAATAAGCAATAGAAAAGCAATATAAAATAGTAATAATAATAATAATGCACATGGCAATATGTAGTTCCTAATCGCATATAAAATGACAATATGTCAGAAATATTATATAAAGTTAAAATAAATTAAAGCAAGAGCAGAATATTAAGGGTTAACAGTGGAGAACAAAACTTTGCTATTTTTAGTGAATTTTTCAAAAATTTTCTATTAAATTCCATAAATCTGCTAATTTTAGTATATTATTCCATAAGTTTAAGTAAATTTTTCCAAAAATTCCAAAAATTAATCTAAAATACCGATATATTTCTAAAAGCTCTAGAAAAGTTTTTGTGCTACATTAAAAAAAAATCTCTTCAAAATGTTGTTTTCTTTAATTAGTTGACAAAACTACTTATTTCCTAGTTATTGCTAAGCTTTTTATCAAAAGCTTTAGAAAATTTTACTAAAGCTTTTACTAAGCTTTCATAAAAAATTTTGCACAAAGTGCTTCATATGAACCAATGAACTAAATTTACTTATATGCGAATTTTTGTTGAAATCAGTAGATTTTTTATAAAAGCTCTAAAAAGCTTTAACTATAAAACTTCAAGATTTTGAATAAAATTTATTTTTTTATAATCTAATTAATAAAAGACGTATTTAGAGCTTATTTTAGATCTAATATTTACTATATTCCTAAACTCCTTAACAAATTTTACTAAAGCTTTTATAAAGCTTTCCGAAAAAATTGTCCAAAAAGTTCATATGAGGCACCAATGAACTAAATTTACTTATGTATGAATTTTTGTTGAAAATCAGTAGATTTTTATAAAAGCTCCAAAAAACTTTACTATAAAACTTCAAAATTTAAATTATTTTATAATCTTATTAAGAAAATAACTTATCGAGAGTTCCGGACAATGATTTTTTTCTTAATCTTGCAGTTTTTTGTAAAAGCTTTCGAAAAATTTACTCAAGCTTTATGAAAGCTTTCATAAAAAATTGCCAAAGATATATATATTTCAGATACAAATAGAAATAATTAACGTATCCATGAGTTTTAGTTTAAAATATTATATTTTCTTAAAAAAGTTCTAAGAAGCTTTTGTTTAAATCCTCAAAATTGTGTACAAATTGTATTTTTATATAATCTATTTTAATAAAATAACTTATTTGAGCTCATTTCATAACTGTTATTAGGTATTTTCCTAAAAGCTTTAGCAAATTTTTTTAAAGCTTTTAATAAGCTTTCATAAAAAATTGCCATACAAGTTTATATAAGACACCAATAAACTAAATTTACTTATCTATAAATTTTTGCTGAAAATCACAAGTTTTTATTATAAAAGCTCTAAAAAGCTTTTCTTATAAATATTCAAAATTTTGCCCAAATTATATTTTTTATAATATAATTGATAAAATAACTTTTCTAGAGCTTTGGGCAATGCTTTTTCCTTAATCTTCAAGTTTTTTGTTAAAGCTCACAAAAAGCTTTTGGAATAAATGTTAAAAACTTTTAAGTAAAATGTATTTTTCCTAATGTAGTCAACAGTTTAACTAGTTTTTTTTTCTTATCTGTAAACATTTCTCTAAAAGCTTTAGAATATTTCACTGAAAGCTTTTACAAAACTTAAGCAAAACATGTTGAGTAAACTTTTAAGAGAATCCTGATAAAATGATTTCGATTATCTGAGAATTTTAGTCTAAAATATTGACATTTTTGTGAAAGCTCTAATAAAGCTTCTGCTATAAAACTTAAAAATTGAGTCCAAGTTATATTTTATGAATTATAATTAACAAAATAACTTTGGATAAAGTTTTTTTTCTTAATATTAAATTTTTTTGTAAAAGCTCTGTAAAAGCTTTTATAGTAAATCTTTAAAATCTTAAGCAAAATGTATTACTCTTAATATAGTGCACAATATAGCTTATTATTTGTCAGAAGTTAAAATTTTTTTTAAAGCTTTAGAAAATTTCACTCAAAGCATTTACAAAACTTTCGCAAGATCTTGTTAAATAAACTTTTATGATAATTATAATAAAATTAAATCACTTATATATGAATTTTAGTCTAAAAAATAATATTTTTGTAAAAGCTCACAAAAAGCTTTCACTTTAAAAAGCTTTTATTTAAAAAAAAAATGGGTTTTCTACAAGATTTTCTTAAAATTTTCTTTTTCTTTAAAATATTTCATAAATTTCATTCCTCTTCTTTCTAAACCCACTGTTATGTTTACATTGTTTCTGTCCCCAAAGTGTGCTCTTTCTTCTAGTGGAAATCATTTTAAAAACCATCTAAGTTTTTTTTTTGTTTTTAATGCTAGTGTGTTTTATAATAGACAACAACTACAGCAACAATAGTGAAAAAAATCAATGCTTATTATAAATAACAGGCAAAATGACAATGTAATTTTAACAAAATATTGGCTTTTAGCCAAATAGGTTTTCAGTTATTGTTAAAGTAGTTATTTTCCACTATTATTTCCAATAAACAAAAGTGCAGAAGTGAACACGAAATGAACAAGAAGCAAAAAAAAAAAAAAAGAAAACGAACCAACACTAAAAAGGATATTGAATAAAGTGTTTTGATTTAATAACATTGTAATGAAGTCTATTTAAATAATGACTTGGTACTTTACTTGACTGTTTAGTTAGAAAGAGAGTATTAATTGTAATTAAGTGTTTTCAAAAGGTTTAGGCTTTACAGTTTTAACAGTTAAAAACAAAAGCTTTTAGTTGTAAAATTTTGTTGGCACTCAATGGCTTATATGACCTTCCAAGTATTGATGGGTTTACGTAATTATTGGCAGGTTTTAGATAGAATATGTATGGATTAGATTTAAACATTTCAATTAAATTTTAAAGCAAAAGATTGTCATAATTTTGGAGAAATTTCCTTAAAAGCTTGTTAAAATCTTTTATATCACTTATATCAAGAAATAAGTTAGTTTATTGCTTGAATTAGGAAAAACTACATCTGGACAAAATTGTTGATGATTTGGAAAAAAGCTTTTTTAGAGCTTTTACAAAAATTTATATTTTTTTAATTTAATATTCAAAGATAAGTCAAATAATGTTTTTAAAGTTCTTTTAAAAACTTTTTTAACTATTTTTATGAAAAATTTTTTAAAGCTTTTTAAAAGCTTTTACGGAAATTTCCAAAACTTTAAGGAATTTGTTATTTATATCACGTAATAACTTAATGTGTTGCTTAAATTAGGAAAAAATAAATGTTGATTAAATTTATTATGATTTCCAACAAAAGCTTTTTTAGAGCTTTTAGAAAAATATAAATTTTTTTGCTTTAAAATTCATATATAAATCAAATTATGTTATTAGCGTTATTTTAAAAACTCATTTAGCTATTTTTATGCAAACTTTTTAAAAGTTTATTAAAAGCTTTAGCGGAAATTTCTAAAGCTTTAAGGAAGTTTGTTATTCATTATTACGAAATCACTTATTTTGTTGTTAAATTAGGAAAAAATAAATAAAAACAACATTTTTGCTGATTTCAAACAAAAGCTTTTTTTAGAGCTTTTACAAAAATATGTAGGTTTTTGCTTAAAATTCTTAGATAAGTCAATTTATGTTAAAGTTATTAAAAAAATAATTTTTTAAATATTTTTGAAAACGCGTTCAAAAGCTTTTATTGGAAGTGTTTAAAGCTTTTAAGAAATTTCATAAACTTTAAGAAATTTGTTATTTATATTAGGATATAATTAAATTTGTTGCTTAAATTAGTAAAAAATAAATATGGACAAAATTTTTGATGATTGCAAACAAAAGCTTTTTTTAAGCTTTTAAGAAAAATGTTAAGTTTTTGCTTAAAATTCTTAAAAAAGTCAATTTATGTTATAAGCATTATTACAAAAACTTTTTGAAATATTTTTAAGAAAAACTTTCAAAAGCTTTTATGGAAATTGTCTAAAGCTTTTAAGAAACTTTTTATTTTTTTGCTTTAAAAAAGCTATTTAATGAATTTAATTATAAAAATAAGCATTTTTGAAACAATTTTTGAAGTTTTGCTGCAAAAGCTTTTTTCAAAGCTTTTATAAAATTTGGAAATTTTGTTTTAAAACTGATAAATAAGCTTAAAAGACTTGCTTATTAAACAGTTTTAAAAAATATTTTCATAAAAAATGTTTTCGAAGTTTTTTTTGCGAGAGCTTTGTAAAAGCTTTAATGAGCTTTTTGTAAAGCTTTTAAAAAATTGTCTCTTATAAAATGAAATTTTTATATAATATAACTTAAATTAAGAAATATTTATATTTGAACAAACTTTTCGAAGATTTTGGGTAAAAGCTTTTTTAAAGCTTTTTTAGAAATATAGATTTTTTTAAACTGTAATGTATGGTAAAGTTATTGGAGTCTTCATAGCAACTTAAATGAGAATTTATTCATAAAATTTTTAAAAAGCTTTAATAAAAATTTATTAAATCTTTAAGGAAATTATATTTAGAAATGTTTATATTTTATTGCTTTGTTGAAAACTATTAAAAATAAACAAACAAATTTTATTATTTTTTATAGGAAATTGTATTGTTTTATATTCTTATTTGATAACCTAGAACAAATTTCCTGTTTTATTTCAAATTTCAATTTTAAACAAATAAAAAATTTTTGTATTATTTGTAATATTTCAAATCTGCCACAACTTTTACTTTATATGTTTCTAAAGCAAATCATACATCAAAGTTAAGGCATTTCCTTTAACAAATTTGAAACCAATTTCAATATGAATGTGTGTTTAACACTTTATAAACTGAAAAAAATAAAACGAAAATAAAAGACTAAAACAAACTATTACAGAAAATTAATTGCAGATGTTGTAATTCTAGTATAAAAACACAAACAAACTGAACAAACTGAAAATAAATCTACGAAATAAGAGCACTTGAGTTCAAATTGAAAAGAATGTGCATTTGAAAAGCGTGTTGAAAAATGTAAATTGAAAAGTTTTCATATGAATGTTGTGGTGTTTACATTTTTTATTAAATGCATTCATAGCATTTGATTTTTTTTAACTTAAAAGTTTTATTAAAAAGTTTTCTTTAATCTGCAAAAAGCTTAAGTAAAGCTTTTAGGTCATTATATAGCCTTCACCTAAAACTTTGAGTATATAAACCTTTTATACTTGTTTGTTCAAATAGTATTTAATATAATTTATTTATTTATTTTTTTCAGCAATTGGGTCAATTTTGTTTCTATTATATTCTTTTACTTTCTAATGCCTTTGCTTCTTAAGTATTAACGTTGTTTATTGTTAGCTCTTAAGAGCTTTTCTATTATATTCTCGTTTAGTTATTTTTATAAAATTAATTTTTGCCAACAAAATGTTAATATCACGTAAACAGCAACACGACAACAACGTCAGCTTGATCATCATCATCAACAACAACAACATCTTCATTATTGAACCCTCATTAATGGTTGCTGTTTAAGTTGATTGTTTGCTCTTGAATAAAACAAGACAAAACAAATTGTAATAATAAAATCAAACAACAATTGAATTTTGCTGCTGCTACTCTTAAGAAAACAACTTTTCCTTTTGTTTCTACTATAAAATGCAAAAAAAAAAATGCATTTGACATAAAAAATCAATAAATAAACACAAGCAAACACATGTCATAACATGCCATAACAGGCATTAACATGAAAAACAAAGAAATATAGCAGCAGAGGTTCTTAAACGAAACAAAGCTTTTCAGAGCTTTTACACATAAATATATTTCTTTGCAAGAATTTAGAAATAGCACTCTTATAATCATTAATGGCAACTTTCTAAAGCTTTAAGAAAATCAATAATTTTAAGCAGGGATATAGATTTGCATAAGTTCTATTTACTAAACTACCATTTTTAACGAAATTTTTAAGTTTTCGCGCAAAAGCTTTTTTAAAGCTTTTATAAAAATAGCTTTATTTTGCATTGAAACTTACTGAAAAATTAAATTTTCTTAGTTTTAGACTCATATCATATTAATTACATAATTTTATGAAAGCTTTCTAAAAGCTTTGAATGAAAATTTCAAAAGCTTCATAGAAACAATTAATTTAAAGCAAAAAATAAGATTTTGCGAAAGTTTTTAACAACATTTTCAATATTTTAATGTAAAAGCTTTTTTAGAGCTTTTAAACAAAATTTCTGTATTTCACATTGTAACTTAAAGATAAATCACTATTCCATTTTGGAGCATCATGTAGACATTTTAAAAATTATTCCGAAAGCTTTCTAAAAGCTTTAAATGAATTTTTCAAAAGCTATGTAGGAAATTTCAGATTAAAGCAAAAAATAAGTTATTAATGACTAAAATTTGCAAAATTACAAGTTTTAACAAAATTTGCAAAGTTTTAGTATAGAAGCTTTATTAGAGCTTTTATAAAAAATGTATGTATTTTACATTAAAACTTAAATATAAATTAAATTTTCTTTGTTAAAGTCTCATATTAATATTAATAACACGTTTTTATGATAGCGTTCTAAAAGCTTTGAATGAAATTTACAAAAGCTTCATGAAAAAACTTAATTTAAAGCAAAAAATTAGATTTTTGGAACTTAAATTTGCAAAAATACTGTTTTTAACAAAATTTTAATTCAAAGCTGGCAATAAGTAGTTTTATGATTTTAATTTGAAAAATATAATTTATAACAAAATATTTGAAGTTTTAAAACAAAAGCTTTCTTAGAGCTTTTATAAAAATGTATGTATTTTCCAACAAAAGTTAATAAGTAAATAAATTATTTTTCTTGAAGTCTCATAAAAGCATTGTCAGCACTATTTTACAAAAGCTTTCTAAAAGCTTTCGTAAAAATTGTCTAAAGCTTTAAGAAAAACACTAATAAAGCTTTAAAAAAACTCTAATAAGAAAATATAAAAAATTTTAAAAAATTTTCAATAAAGCCTTTTAAATTTAATTTTGTATTTTAAATAATTTTTTCATTGGAGTCTCATATTAACATTATTAAAAGCATTTTTTTATGAAAGCTTTATAAAAGTTTTTATTGAACATGGCTAAAGCTTTAAGGTAAATTCTTATTTAGGTAATGATATTAACTATTATTACTTACATTAAAAGAAATTCTATTTGGGAACAAAATTTGAAAGTTTTACATAAAAGCTTTTTAAAGCTTTTGTAAAAGAAGTGTGTATTTTTGAAATATGTAGTTAAATGCATCTTCTTTATTGGAGTCTAATACCAAGCATTATTAGCAATTTGAAAAAGCTTTGTGGGACATTTTCTGGAGATTTACTACAAAAAGCTTTTTCAGAGCTTTTATAAAATTATCTATATTTTACAGTGGCCTTCAATAATAAGTGTAGTTATTATATTGAAGACTTATAAAAGTTTTGTTTACAATTATCATGAAAGTTTTTTAAAAGCTTTATTTGAAAATTTCAAAAGCTTTCAGAAAAATCTATGCTTATAGCATGAATATGCAGTTTTATTACTTAATATTAAGAAAAAGGTTATATTAAATATAATTTGGGAAATTTTCCTCAAAAGCTTTTTCAGAGCTTTTTCTAATATAATAGTATTTAAGTCACACTTCTTCATAAATAAGTAACATTTTTGTATTTTGGGGATTTTTCGATCAAACTTTTACAAAAGCTTTAAGAACCTCTGCCTAGAACCTCCTTCAGTAACAAAGTTTATAAACAAAACCATTAAAGTTTATAATTTTAATATATACATAGAGTGCGTGTGTGTGCTTTACAAACTAATTTCTGTGCTTGTAAAACATTATTAGAAGTATCACAATAAAAGTACATGAAAAATAATTACATTTTTACTATAATTTACAACGTAACAACAAAAAGTTACAAACAATCTATGATAAACAATCAACAGCACAACACTCACATAAGGAAAGAAATAGTGTAAATAGTAAAAAATTATAGCGGATATCACGTTTTTTCCCTTTTATGACTATATTTTCTTTACTCCTAGAACCACAAACACCGCACATTGTACGTTCGTCCGTCTGTCTTTCTATGTTTTGATAGAAAATTTTTATTAAAAAAGAATCTTACACACAGGTATTTTCATTCTATTTTTATACTTTTAAAATGAAAAATTATCTTGTTGTGTTCAATTTTTATATTTCCGTTTCGTATGTGCTTTTTATTCACATATTCATTATATGAAATGAATTTATGTTCGAGAGATATTGAAATAAATATTTTTTTCCTTCCTTAACCAAGAGCCAGAGTAGTAAGTAGTTGGTAAATTAAAATGACTAAATAGAAATGTGTAAAAATCATTGATTTTCCTGTGACGCATTTTCTTGTTTTTAATGAAATTGTGTTTGTAATTTGAAATAAATCAATTTCAATAATTGATATTATAGTAAAATAATGAAAAACTGCATGTATCTCTCATACACTAAATAGAAAGCTTAAGCTTCATGTTAAGCTTTTAAAAAAGCTTTTAGTGATAAGTAAAGAAATTCTGTTTAAGTTTTTTGTACATAAATTAGCATTATTTAGTAAGTTTTGTGTAAAATCTAAAAATTGGTATAAAAGCTCTAAAAGCTTTTTTTTCTTAAATTGGCAAAAATTTAGTCAAAATTCAGATTTTTCTAATAAAAACCATAAAATATATAATTTTTAGTATAAAAAAATTGTTATTTCTTAAAGCTTTAATACATTTTATATAAAGCTTTTCAAAAAGCTTTATATAAAACTAAAAAATATATATTTTAAAAAAGCTATATATAATAATTAAATGTTTTTTCTTAAATTTTGTAAAAAAATCTTGATTTTTTATAAAAGCTCTAAAAAGCTTTTTTCAAAATTATAAAAAATTTTATCAAATATAATTTTTTTAATAGTTTTCTCATAAAGAGGCTTATTTTTAGCTAAAAATAAAGTTTTTTTCTTTAAGCTTTAGAAAATTCTAATGAAAGCTTTTCCGAAAGCTTTTAGGAAAAGAGAAAAAAAGTAATTTTAAAACTTAAATATCAATATTTAAAATATTTATGACATCATTTTTGAAATTAACGATATTTTTCTAAAAGCTCTCAAAAGCTTTAGTATAAATTTTACAATAAAATTTAAAAATTCATGTCTTTGAAGTTTAAATTACAAAAACATCCGTTTTCTTATCATAAAAACGTTTTTCTATATTAATTATCGACATTTTTATAAAAGCTCTAAAAAGCTTTCTTATAAAGTTTACAAAAAAAATTAACAAAATCCATATATTTTAAATTTTAATAATAAAACAGTTCATTTCTGGCTCTAAATAATGGGTTTTTCTTAAAGCTTTAGAAGAATTCCTTAAAAGCTTTTACAAAGCTTTTCGCCAAAAATCGTAAAAAATTGTTTTCTATAAGATTTTAGTACAAATAATTTATACATTTTATAAAAGCTCTTTAAAGCTTTTGTAGTAAATATTAGAAAATTTTAGTAAAGTTCATGTTTTTTTTTAAATTTTAAGCAATAAATCTTAAAATTTCTTGCTATAAATAACAATTTTGTTAAAGTTTCCAACAATTTTAGTAAAAGCTTTTATAAAAGCTTTTGGTAAAAACACGTAATTAAACTTTCTATATGACTTTGGTATTAATAATGACAACATTTAAAGAGCTCTTCTGGAAATAGCAATATATTTTTGTAAAAACTCTAAAAAGCTTTTGTGATAAATCTTATAATCTTAAGAATATTTTGAAAATTTCATGTACCTACTCCAATTTTAGGAAATAAAGCGTTTAAATCCCTGCTCTAATAAATTTTTAAAAAGCTTAAGAAAATTTAAGTGAAAGCTTTTACAAAAGCTTTTTGTAAAAATCGTTAACAAACCTTCTATATGTATAAGACTTTATTATAAATAAAGATGAAAATAAATCTGATGAAAATAGCTAAATTTTTATAAAAGCTCTAAAAAAAGCTTTCGAAGTAAATCACTTCAAAATTCTTGTATTCCAATGTTAAATAATAAAACAACTTATTTCTCGCTATAAATAAACAAATTACCAAAAAAAGCTTTTGGTAAAGCTTTATTTGAAAAAAACTTTCGTAGTAAATCACTTCAAAATTCTTGTATTCCAATGTTAAATAATAAAACAACTTATTTCTCGCTATAAATAAAAAAATTACCAAAAAAAAAGCTTTTGGTAAAGCTTTCTTTGAAAAAAGCTTTTGTAGTAAATCACGCCAAAATTCATATATTTTCAATTTAAATAATAAAAAAACAATTTCTTGCTTTACAAAAAAAAATAAAAAAAAACCTTTGAAAATGTCAACGAAAGCTTTTGCAAAGCTTTTTAGGAAAATCATAAATAAATTTTCTGTAAGTATTAAGTACAAAAGCTTGAAATATTAATAAAAAATTTGCTAAAAATATCAATATTTAAAAAAGCTCTGTGTATCCATAGTCTCTTTTGTCAATTATTTATATTCTATTTGTTTTGCTTTTTTTAAGTCTAATCTAATTTGGAATGCAAAAAACTAACAATTTAATTTTCCAGAAGTCACTATAATTAAGTCAGAGCTCCCATAAATATTAATTTTCTATTAAAAAAAAACAATAGTTGATATTTCTTATCAAAAGATATGTGAAATAATTAACAACAATTTTGTTTGCTTTAAATTAATTGCACTTAAAAAACATTAGCATGCTAATGTTAAAATATTTGTCAGAACAACTTTTAAACTAAAATCGGCCAACAGTTTACTTTTTGTTAGCAAAATTTTAAACAAATTAAAATTAGTTTCTTAAACAAAAATTATTACTTTCTGGTATAAATTATCAAATATTTGTTTAATGTGTTTAAGAAGCTACCTTTTCATTTATAATTAAAATAGCCATAAAACTACAAAAACAAATATTAGTTGAGTATTTGTACTCATAACAAAAATCTTTTTTACTACTACTATAAATTTAATTGATTAGATTTATAAACAAAAAAATAAAATGAATTAAACATTTTACGGAAGTTTAGTTTTTATTGCTGTAAGCGTTTACTACTTATATCAAAAATAATGAAAATAAATCATAACTTGTTTGTTTTATAATAATAACGGTTTCACTTACAATATAATTAAATATTTATAAACAAATTTATCAAAATGAAAAAAACTTAAAACATATTCGGAGACTAGGCTATAGACTAGACTATAGACTAGACTATAGACTAGACTATAGACTAGACTATAGACTAGACTATAGACTAGACTATAGACTAGACTATAGACTAGACTATAGACTAGACTATAGACTAGACTATAGACTAGACTATAGACTAGACTATAGACTAGACTATAGACTAGACTATAGACTAGACTATAGACTAGACTATAGACAAGACTATAGACTAGACTATCGACTCGACTAAAGACTAGAATGTAGACTAGACTAGACTAGACTATAGGCTAGACTATAGACTAGACTAGACTAGACTACACTAGACTATAGACTAGACTAGACTAGACTATAGACTAGACTAGACTAGACAAGACTAAACTAGACTATAGACTACACTAGACTAAACTAGACTAGACTATAGACTATAGAGTAGAGTAGACTAGACTAGACTAGACTAGACTAGACTAGACTAGACTATAGACTATAGACTAGACTAGACTAGACTAGACTAGACTAGACTATAGACTAGACTAGACTAGACTAGACTAGACTAGGACTAGACTAGACTAGACTATAGACTAGACTAGACTAGACTAGACTAGACTAGACTAGACTAACTAGACTAGACTATAGACTAGACTATAGACTAGACTATAGACTAGACTATAGACTAGACTATAGACTAGACTATAGACTAGACTATAGACTAGACTATAGACTAGACTATAGACTAGACTATAGACTAGATTATAGACTAGACTATAGACTAGACTATAGACTAGACTATAGACTAGACTATAGACTAGACTATAGACTAGACTATAGACGAGACTATAGACTAGACTATAGACTAGACTATAGACTAGACTATAGACTAGACTATAGACTAGACTATAGACTAGACTATAGACTAGACTATAGACTAGACTATAGACTAGACTATAGACTAGACTATAGACTAGACTATAGACTAGACTATAGACTAGACTATAGACTAGACTATAGACTAGACTATAGACTAGACTATAGACTAGACTATAGACTAGACTATAGACTAGACTATAGACTAGACTATAGACTAGACTATAGACTAGACTATAGACTAGACTATAGACTAGACTATAGACTAGACTATAGACTAGACTATAGACTAGACTATAGACTAGACTATAGACTAGACTATAGACTAGACTATAGACTAGACTATAGACTAGACTATAGACTAGACTATAGACTAGACTATAGACTAGACTATAGACTAGACTATAGACTAGACTATAGACTAGACTATAGACTAGACTATAGACTAGACTATAGACTAGACTATAGACTAGACTATAGACTAGACTATAGACTAGACTATAGACTAGACTATAGACTAGACTATAGACTAGACTATAGACTAGACTATAGACTAGACTATAGACTAGACTATAGACTAGACTATAGACTAGACTGTAGACTAGACTATAGACTAGACTATAGACTAGACTATAGACTAGACTATAGACTAGACTATAGACTAGACTGTAGACTAGACTATAGACTAGACTATACTATAGACTAGACTATAGACTAGACTATAGACTAGACTATAGACTAGACTATAGACTAATAGACTAGACTATAGACTAGACTGTAGACTAGACTATAGACTAGACTATAGACTAGACTATAGACTAGACTATAGACTAGACTATAGACTAGACTATAGACTAGACTATAGACTAGACTATAGACTAGACTATAGACTAGACTATAGACTAGACTATAGACTAGACTATAGACTAGACTATAGACTAGACTATAGACTAGACTATAGACTAGACTATAGACTAGACTAGACTAGACTATAGACTAGACTATAGACTAGACTATAGACTAGACTATAGACTAGACTATAGACTAGACTATAGACTAGACTATAGACTAGACTATAGACTAGACTAGACTAGACATAGACTAGACTATAGACTAGACTATAGACTAGACTATAGACTAGACTATAGACTAGACTATAGACTAGACTATAGACTAGACTATAGACTAGACTATAGACTAGACTATAGACTAGACTATAGACTAGACTATAGACTAGACTATAGACTAGACTATAGACTAGACTATAGACTAGACTAGACTAGACTATAGACTAGACTATAGACTAGACTATAGACTAGACTATAGACTAGACTATAGACTAGACTATAGACTAGACTATAGACTAGACTATAGACTAGACTATAGACTAGACTATAGACTAGACTATAGACTAGACTATAGACTAGACTATAGACTAGACTATAGACTAGACTATAGACTAGACTATAGACTAGACTATAGACTAGACTATAGACTAGACTATAGACTAGACTATAGACTAGACTATAGACTAGACTATAGACTAGACTATAGACTAGACTATGGACTAGACTATAAACTAAACTATGGACTAAACTATAGATTAGACTGTAGAGCAGACTGTACACTAGACTATAGAGTAGACTATAAACTAAACTATGGGCTAAACTATAGACTAGACTGTAGAGCAGACTGTACACTAGACTATAGATCAAGTTATAGTTCAAACTATAGACTAGATTGTTGTTCAAGCTACAGTCTTTGTTATATTTCAGACTGTAGACTAGACTAGCGTCGAGACTAAAAACTATACTATTGACTAGAAGATAAACTACACTATAGGTTATACTTTATACTAGACTTTAGACTATAAAGTATTTCCTAACTTTACTTCCTATTTTAGGGTGTTTATCTAAATCAAACATTTAGATTAGAGCACGCTTATTTTCGTAGTTCTTTGTTTCCTTTTAAAGACGTTTTGTTTTTGTTTCTTTGTTTTTCGTCTATTTTGTAATTTATTCATACATTTTTTTAATTATTAAAACACTTAAATGCATTTATTTAAAATGTTCAGCACGTTATAACTTAATCACGTTTTTCGTCTTCATTTAATATGCGCTGTTTAAGCTTTTTGTTTCTAAAATAATGGAATATTTTTTTCGGCTAGCAATTTTTGTCCAATTTAAAACAAAAACAATTTAGTTCGAAAGAAAAAAAAATTAAATCATTTTATTTTAATTTAATTATTCATTATAAAGATTCAGATTTTTTTGTCAAACTAGTTATAAATATTTTGATTCGATTTTTTTTTTTTTGTAATACAGACATGTCTATGATTTTATGTACTTTTTTTTAAAGTATAAAGAACCTGACTAGAAATATTAATGAATAATTTTGTACATAGATACATTAATTCTATACGCAATTTATATTCTGAAAAAAATCTTTTGAAGTTTCTCTTTTTTGTTAATTTTACTTTTTTTAACGAAAGAATGCGCATTTTTATGCCTTTAATAGTTTAAAAAAAAAAAAACAGAAATATGTTTGTTTATACAGCTGGCAGCAAAAAAGCTAAAAGTGCATACATAATGTTTAAATTTAAATTCAAAACTTTCTGATATATTGAGTAATAAATTTTAATTAAAAATTTATTTCAGCTTCAGCAAAGATATTAGAATTTAAATTTAGTGAAGTCATGATTATGTTATTTTTGGAATTTTTGTTAGTTATTAAAGTTTTTGTTCTTAACAAGTTCATGTTGTTTCAAATAATGCTCCAACTAATTTAATAAAATATTCCAAATGTGTGTTGTATTTTTACACTCTTGACTTCTTTTTACAAAACTAAACCGGTACGGCTCATAGGCGCTGGCATTGAAGATTTATTTGTTTTAATAAATGTCACAATATTTTTTTGTTTAAACGCAAATATTGTTTACAGTACCCACAACTGCAGAATTTTATTCAATGGTAAATTTTTTGCTGTGTATATCATGGCAAAAATTGTAATAAATTTTAATTCAAGCTAAAAATAAGGTAGTTCATAAGAAATATGATCACTAGGTTCTTAAGGATAGCATTTACAGTATGGACCATACCTATTCTAGTCCATAGTCTAGTCTATAGTCTATGCATGCTTCTATAGTCTAGTCTATAGTCTAGTCTATAGTCTAGTCTATAGTCCTAGTCTATAGTCTAGTCTATAGTCTAGTCTAGAGTCTAGTCTATAGTCTAGTCTATAGTCTAGTCTATAGTCTAGTCTATAGTCTAGTCTATGTCTAGTCTATAGTCTAGTCTATAGTCTAGTCTATAGTCTAGTCTATAGTCTAGTCTATAGTCTAGTCTATAGTCTAGTCTATAGTCTAGTCTATAGTCTAGTCTATAGTCTAGTCTATAGTCTAGTCTATAGTCTAGTCTATAGTCTAGTCTATAGTCTAGTCTATAGTCTAGTCTATAGTCTAGTCTATAGTCTAGTCTATAGTCTAGTCTATAGTCTAGTCTATAGTCTAGTCTATAGTCTAGTCTATAGTCTAGTCTATAGTCTAGTCTATAGTCTAGTCTATAGTCTAGTCTATAGTCTAGTCTATAGTCTAGTCTATAGTCTAGTCTATAGTCTAGTCTATAGTCTAGTCTATAGTCTAGTCTATAGTCTAGTCTATAGTCTAGTCTATAGTCTAGTATATAGTCTAGTCTATAGTCTAGTCTATAGTCTAGTCTATAGTCTAGTCTATAGTCTAGTCTATAGTCTAGTCTATAGTCTAGTCTATAGTCTAGTCTATAGTCTAGTATAGTCTAGTCTATAGTCTAGTCTATAGTCTAGTCTATAGTCTAGTCTATAGTCTAGTCTATAGTCTAGTCTATAGTCTAGTCTATAGTCTAGTCTATAGTCTAGTCTATAGTCTAGTCTATAGTCTAGTCTATAGTCTAGTCTATAGTCTAGTCTATAGTCTAGTCTATAGTCTAGTCTATAGTCTAGTCTATAGTCTAGTCTATAGTCTAGTCTATAGTCTAGTCTATAGTCTAGTCTATAGTCTAGTCTATAGTCTAGTCTATAGTCTAGCCTATAGTCTAGTCTATAGTCTAGTCTATAGTCTCTTCTATAGTCTAGTCTATAGTCTAGTCTATAGTCTAGTCTATAGTCTAGTCTATAGTCTAGTCTATAGTCTAGTCTATAGTCTAGTCTATAGTCTAGTCTATAGTCTAGTCTATAGTCTAGTCTATAGTCTAGTCTATAGTCTAGTCTATAGTCTAGTCTATAGTCTAGTCTATAGTCTAGTCTATAGTCTAGTCTATAGTCTAGTCTATAGTCTAGTCAATAGTCTAGTCTATAGTCTAGTCTATAGTCTAGTCTATAGTCTAGTCTATAGTCTAGTCTATAGTCTAGTCTATAGTCTAGTCTATAGTCTAGTCTATAGTCTAGTCTATAGTCTAGTCTATAGTCTAGTCTATAGTCTAGTCTATAGTCTAGTCTATAGTCTAGTCTAGTCTAGTCTATAGTCTAGTCTATAGTCTAGTCTATAGTCTAGTCTATAGTCTAGTCTATAGTCTAGTCTATAGTCTAGTCTATAGTCTAGTCTATAGTCTAGTCTATAGTCTAGTCTATAGTCTAGTCTATAGTCTAGTCTATAGTCTAGTCTATAGTCTAGTCTATAGTCTAGTCTAGTCTATAGTCTAGTCTAGTCTATAGTCTAGTCTAGTCTATAGTCTAGTCTAGTCTATAGTCTAGTCTAGTCTATAGTCTAGTCTATAGTCTAGTCAATAGTCTAGTCTATAGTCTAGTCTATAGTCTAGTCTATAGTCTAGTCTATAGTCTAGTCTATAGTCTAGTCTATAGTCTAGTCTATAGTCTAGTCTATAGTCTAGTCTATAGTTTAGTCTATAGTCTAGTCTATAGTCTAGTCTATAGTCTAGTCTATAGTCTAGTCTATAGTCTAGTCTATAGTCTAGTCTATAGTCTAGTCTGTAGTCTAGTCTGTAGTCTAGTCTATAGTCTAGTCTAGTCTAGTCTAGTCTAGTCTATAGTCTAGTCTGTAGTCTAGTCTATAGTCTAGTCTATAGTCTAGTCTATAGTCTGGTCTATAGTCTAGTCTATAGTCTAGTCTATAGTCTAGTCTATAGTCTAGTCTATAGTCTAGTCTGTAGTCAGGTCTATAGTCTAGTCTATAGTCTAGTCTATAGTCTAGTCTATAGTCTAGTCTATGGTCAAGTCTATAGTCTAGTCTATAGTCTAGTCTATAGTCTAGTCTATAGTCTAGTCTATAGTCTAGTCTATAGTCTAGTCTATAGTCTAGTCTATAGTCTAGTCTATAGTCTAGTCTATAGTCTAGTCTATAGTCTAGTCTATAGTCTAGTCTATAGTCTAGTCTATAGTCTAGTATATAGTCTAGTCTATAGTCTAGTCTATAGTCTAGTCTATAGTCTAGTCTATAGTCTAGTCTATAGTCTAGTCTATAGTCTAGTCTATAGTCTAGTCTGTAGTCAGGTCTATAGTCTAGTCTATAGTCTAGTCTATAGTCTAGTCTATAGTCTAGTCTATGGTCAAGTCTATAGTCTAGTCTATAGTCTAGTCTATAGTCTAGTCTATAGTCTAGTCTATAGTCTAGTCTATAGTCTAGTCTATAGTCTAGTCTATAGTCTAGTCTATAGTCTAGTCTGTAGTCAGGTCTATAGTCTAGTCTATAGTCTAGTCTATAGTCTAGTCTATAGTCTAGTCTATGGTCAAGTCTATAGTCTAGTCTATAGTCTAGTCTATAGTCTAGTCTATAGTCTAGTCCATAGTCTAGTCTATAGTCTAGTCTATAGTCTAGTCTATAGTCTAGTCTATAGTCTAGTCTATAGTCTAGTCTATAGTCTAGTCTATAGTCTAGTATATAGTCTAGTCTATAGTCTAGTCTATAGTCTAGTCTATAGTCTAGTCTATAGTCTAGTCTATAGTCTAGTCTATAGTCTAGTCTATAGTCTATATAGTCTAGTCTATAGTCTAGTCTATAGTCTAGTCTATAGTCTAGTCTATAGTCTAGTCTATAGTCTAGTCTATAGTCTAGTCTATAGTCTAGTCTATAGTCTAGTCTATAGTCTAGTCTATAGTCTAGTCTAGTCTATAGTCTAGTCTATAGTCTAGTCTATAGTCTAGTCTATAGTCTAGTCTATAGTCTAGTCTATAGTCTAGTCTATAGTCTAGTCTATAGTCTAGTCTATAGTCTAGTCTATAGTCTAGTCTATAGTCTAGTCTATAGTCTAGTCTATAGTCTAGCCTATAGTCTAGTCTATAGTCTAGTCTATAGTCTCTTCTATAGTCTAGTCTATAGTCTAGTCTATAGTCTAGTCTATAGTCTAGTCTATAGTCTAGTCTATAGTCGTCTATAGTCTAGTCTATAGTCTAGTCTATAGTCTAGTCTATAGTCTAGTCTATAGTCTAGTCTATAGTCTAGTCTATAGTCTAGTCTATAGTCTAGTCTATAGTCTAGTCTATAGTCTAGTCTATAGTCTAGTCTATAGTCTAGTCAATAGTCTAGTCTATAGTCTAGTCTATAGTCGTCTATAGTCTAGTCTATAGTCTAGTCTATAGTCTAGTCTATAGTCTAGTCTATAGTCTAGTCTATAGTCTAGTCTATAGTCTAGTCTATAGTCTAGTCTATAGTCTAGTCTATAGTCTAGTCTATAGTCTAGTCTATAGTCTAGTCTATAGTCTAGTCTATAGTCTAGTCAATAGTCTAGTCTATAGTCTAGTCTATCTAGTCTATAGTCTAGTCTATAGTCTAGTCTATAGTCGTCTATAGTCTAGTCTATAGTCTAGTCTATAGTCTAGTCTATAGTCTAGTCTATAGTCTAGTCTATAGTCTAGTCTATAGTCTAGTCTATAGTCTAGTCTATAGTCTAGTCTATAGTCTAGTCTATAGTCTAGTCTATAGTCTAGTCTATAGTCTAGTCTATAGTCTAGTCTATAGTCTAGTCTATAGTCTAGTCTATAGTCTAGTCTATAGTCTAGTCTATAGTCTAGTCTATAGTCTAGTCTATAGTCTAGTCTATAGTCTAGTCTATAGTCTAGTCTATAGTCTAGTCTAGTCTATAGTCTAGTCTAGTCTATAGTCTAGTCTAGTCTATAGTCTAGTCTAGTCTATAGTCTAGTCTAGTCTATAGTCTAGTCTATAGTCTAGTCAATAGTCTAGTCTATAGTCTAGTCTATAGTCTAGTCTATAGTCTAGTCTATAGTCTAGTCTATAGTCTAGTCTATAGTCTAGTCTATAGTCTAGTCTATAGTCTAGTCTATAGTTTAGTCTATAGTCTAGTCTATAGTCTAGTCTATAGTCTAGTCTATAGTCTAGTCTATAGTCTAGTCTATAGTCTAGTCTATAGTCTAGTCTGTAGTCTAGTCTGTAGTCTAGTCTATAGTCTAGTCTAGTCTAGTCTAGTCTAGTCTATAGTCTAGTCTGTAGTCTAGTCTATAGTCTAGTCTATAGTCTAGTCTATAGTCTGGTCTATAGTCTAGTCTATAGTCTAGTCTATAGTCTAGTCTATAGTCTAGTCTATAGTCTAGTCTGTAGTCAGGTCTATAGTCTAGTCTATAGTCTAGTCTATAGTCTAGTCTATAGTCTAGTCTATGGTCAAGTCTATAGTCTAGTCTATAGTCTAGTCTATAGTCTAGTCTATAGTCTAGTCTATAGTCTAGTCTATAGTCTAGTCTATAGTCTAGTCTATAGTCTAGTCTATAGTCTAGTCTATAGTCTAGTCTATAGTCTAGTCTATAGTCTAGTCTATAGTCTAGTCTATAGTCTAGTATATAGTCTAGTCTATAGTCTAGTCTATAGTCTAGTCTATAGTCTAGTCTATAGTCTAGTCTATAGTCTAGTCTATAGTCTAGTCTATAGTCTAGTCTGTAGTCAGGTCTATAGTCTAGTCTATAGTCTAGTCTATAGTCTAGTCTATAGTCTAGTCTATGGTCAAGTCTATAGTCTAGTCTATAGTCTAGTCTATAGTCTAGTCTATAGTCTAGTCTATAGTCTAGTCTATAGTCTAGTCTATAGTCTAGTCTATAGTCTAGTCTATAGTCTAGTCTGTAGTCAGGTCTATAGTCTAGTCTATAGTCTAGTCTATAGTCTAGTCTATAGTCTAGTCTATGGTCAAGTCTATAGTCTAGTCTATAGTCTAGTCTATAGTCTAGTCTATAGTCTAGTCCATAGTCTAGTCTATAGTCTAGTCTATAGTCTAGTCTATAGTCTAGTCTATAGTCTAGTCTATAGTCTAGTCTATAGTCTAGTCTATAGTCTAGTATATAGTCTAGTCTATAGTCTAGTCTATAGTCTAGTCTATAGTCTAGTCTATAGTCTAGTCTATAGTCTAGTCTATAGTCTAGTCTATAGTCTAGTCTATAGTCTAGTCTATAGTCTAGTCTAGTCTAGTCTATAGTCTAGTCTATAGTCTAGTCTATAGTCTAGTCTATAGTCTAGTCTATAGTCTAGTCTATAGTCTAGTCTATAGTCTAGTCTATAGTCTAGTCTATAGTCTAGTCTATAGTCTAGTCTATAGTCTAGTCTATAGTCTAGTCTATAGTCTAGTCTATAGTCTAGTCTATAGTCTAGTCTATAGTCTAGTCTATAGTCTAGTCTATAGTCTAGTCTATAGTCTAGTCTATAGTCTAGTCTAGTCTAGTCTATAGTCTAGCCTATAGTCTAGTCTATAGTCTAGTCTATAGTCTCTTCTATAGTCTAGTCTATAGTCTAGTCTATAGTCTAGTCTATAGTCTAGTCTATAGTCTAGTCTATAGTCTAGTCTATAGTCTAGTCTATAGTCTAGTCTATAGTCTAGTCTATAGTCTAGTCTATAGTCTAGTCTATAGTCTAGTCTATAGTCTAGTCTATAGTCTAGTCTATAGTCTAGTCTATAGTCTAGTCTATAGTCTAGTCTATAGTCTAGTCAATAGTCTAGTCTATAGTCTAGTCTATAGTCTAGTCTATAGTCTAGTCTATAGTCTAGTCTATAGTCTAGTCTATAGTCTAGTCTATAGTCTAGTCTATAGTCTAGTCTATAGTCTAGTCTATAGTCTAGTCTATAGTCTAGTCTATAGTCTAGTCTATAGTCTAGTCTATAGTCTAGTCTATAGTCTAGTCTATAGTCTAGTCTATAGTCTAGTCTATAGTCTAGTCTATAGTCTAGTCTATAGTCTAGTCTATAGTCTAGTCTATAGTCTAGTCTATAGTCTAGTCTATAGTCTAGTCTATAGTCTAGTCTATAGTCTAGTCTATAGTCTAGTCTATAGTCTAGTCTATAGTCTAGTCTATAGTCTAGTCTATAGTCTAGTCTATAGTCTAGTCTATAGTCTAGTCTATAGTCTAGTCTAGTCTATAGTCTAGTCTAGTCTATAGTCTAGTCTAGTCTATAGTCTAGTCTAGTCTATAGTCTAGGTCTAGTCTATAGTCTAGTCTAGCTATAGTTCTAGTCTAGTCTAGTCTAGTCTATCTAGTCTAGTCTATAGTCTAGTCTACTAGTCTTAGTCTAGTCTAGTCTATAGTCTAGTCTATAGTCTAGTCTATAGTCTAGTCTATAGTCTAGTCTATAGTCTAGTCTATAGTCTAGTCTATAGTTTAGTCTATAGTATAGTCTATAGTCTACGTCTATAGTCTAGTCTATAGTCTAGTCTATAGTCTAGTCTATAGTCTAGTCTATAGTCTAGTCTGTAGTCCTATAGTCTGTAGTCTAGTCTATAGTCTAGTCTAGTTAGTCTAGTTAGTCTAGTCTAGTCTAGTCTATAGTCTAGTCTGTAGTCTAGTCTATAGTCTAGTCTATAGTCTAGTCTATAGTCTGGTCTATAGTCTAGTCTATAGTCTAGTCTATAGTCTAGTCTATAGTCTAGTCTATAGTCTAGTCTGTAGTCAGGTCTATAGTCTAGTCTATAGTCTAGTCTATAGTCTAGTCTATAGTCTAGTCTATGGTCAAGTCTATAGTCTAGTCTATAGTCTAGTCTATAGTCTAGTCTATAGTCTAGTCTATAGTCTAGTCTATAGTCTAGTCTATAGTCTGGTCTATAGTCTAGTCCAACGGTTCCCAAATGGGGGTCCGCGGACCCCTAGTGGTCCGTAGTAAAATCCTAGGGGGTCCGCGAAGACGAACGAAAAAAACATGAATAGACAATATTCTTTTATATGTATGTACAAATATCTCCAATTTTTGTGCAATAATCCCAAATTTTTTGGTGACTTTTTGAATTTTATTTTTTCGGTTGTTTATCAGGAAGAAGCTAGGCCCTACAAATTTATTGTATAACTTTTATAAAGTTAAGTATTGCGTGATTTGTAATTTTTATTTCCTGTATATGTACTGAAATAATGGTTTTTATTTCAGACAAATAATACTCTGCCTTACAATTAAATTAGGGATACTGGTATTCCGGAGTATGAAGTTCAATTCAAAGACAAGCTTATTACAGATTTAAGTTTATCAAATTGTAAGCAAAAGTGTTCTTGTTTGAAAGGACTAAAATTATATATTTTCAAAACAGAGGTGACTCTTTATGCATCTCTTTATAAATATTCCAATCCGAAGTGATACACAGATTTTAACTTGATTTTGTCGACCAATACATATTATTAAATTAACATCAGAAAATCCATAGCGTTTCGCGTAAATATGTAGCCAAAAACCATGAAGTAAAATAATTCGTTGGTATTTTAAAATTCAAATTTTAGTTCTAAATTCACAGTACTTTAACAAAGAGTTCAAATCATATATTATGCGGATAACGCATTCCGCAACAACATAGAAGAAGTCCAACTTTCTTATATTATTTTCCCGAAAACTTAGCTCACTTACTCAGTTCACCCTTTGCAATCGCAACAAATTTTTGAAACGTGACTCCTTAAGCACATGTGACAATATTTGATAAAGAAACCTTTTCGCTACCTTGAAGAAAAATGAACATGAAAGATCTCACGATCAAATATATATGAAATATTATATATTCTCAATGTACGGGAATATTTTATAGATATGACATCTCTACATTTATTAGACCTAGGGATTAATGGACTAGGTCAATTTTCGGATGGATAATTATTTAGAACAATAGAATATCAAAATATGTATGGGGGTCCGCGAAATTAAATAAGTTCTTCAAGGGGTCCGCGAAGTAAAAATCGGTGGGAACCGCTGGTCTAGTCTATAGTCTAGTCTATAGTCTAGTCTATAGTCTAGTCTATAGTCTAGTCTATAGTCTAGTCTATGGTCAAGTCTATAGTCTAGTCTATGGTCAAGTCTATAGTCTAGTCTATAGTCTAGTCTATAGTCTGGTCTATAGTCTAGTCTATAGTCTAGTCCATAGTCTAGTCTATAGTCTGGTCTATATTGTAGTCTATAGTCTACTTTATATACTAGACTTTAGTATTGTCAATCGTCTGGACTATAGTCTTGTTTATACATAGTCTTGTCTGTGTTCTGTACTATAGTCTTCTCTATAGTCTGGATTATAGGTTTGTCTATAGTCTGAACTGTAGCCTTTTGATTATAACACCCAAATTTCCTATTGGGTTTCTTTTCTAGATTTTTACATTATCCGTTAAATCTAAATACTTGAAATCCATACAATAGCAACCAGTTTGGAGCCACATTTATGACACCCAAAGTTAAGAACCTTCGAAAGCTATGGTTTACAATGTGTTTTTTAACGAAACAGCAACAAAACGCATAATTTTTTTCTGAATAATCGTATGAACGAAGAATCATTTAAATTCATTTTATGTACAGAGTAGACAGAGATTTAAATTGTACTCGTGCGTGTGGGTTGGCGGTTATTTTTTTCTTGGCAATAGTTTTATGGTTTTTGATTTCTTTTCATATGGCTTAAAGTTGGCTTGGTCTTGGCCAAAGACAATCATAAATAAAATGCATTAACAATGGCAGAAAATATAGACGCAGTAAGTGAATTACGCATGAATTTTTAATAAACTGGGGAGTCTTATAGATGTGGCTGTATTTGCGGCCACATTAGTGGGGTCCCTACTTCAAAATTAGGTTTTCTTAGTATTGTGGTCAGTCAATGTGTGGCGTCAAGATTATACAGTAATCATCAGGTTTTTCATATGATTAACACTCAGTCATTAAGAGAACTTGTGAATATTCTTAAATAATCTAATTGAATAATTGTTTTTATTTAACATTTGGCACACATTCTGAAATTCTCCAATGCAAATACGTAATTCAAAATTTAATTTTCAATACGTAAAGGTACTTTTCAGAAAATATATATAATTTGACACTTGTTACTCAGTGGCACGAATTAAAAGTTCTTTGTCCAAATAAAAAATATACATTTTTGTCAAATAAACAAATGTTTATTTTTATTATTTTTTTGTTATATAAACAAAAAAAAAACATTAAGATCAATGACTGACTAAAAATTAAAAATCAACAAAATTTCAAAACAAATAAACAATTTCGACCAAATAAAAAAAAACGCATTTGTTTGCAAAATTCATTTTAACAACAAAATAAATAATTTTTTTTTCTCGATTTGCTAAAAGTAGTATTATTTTTATATTATTTGCAGTTTAAAAATTCGTTAAATATTTTGGCTGCTTGCCCATAAAATACTCGATAAAATCAAATGAAAAAAATTAAATATAAATAAATGTATATTTTGGTTTAACAAAATCTGCTCACATACTCGCACATTTGTTAATGGCAACAAAAAAAATTAACAATAAAAATAAATACTTTAAACAATAATAGATTTATTTATAAAAAATGTTTTTAAATTGACAACAATTGCAGATCTGGGAGTGGGTGGTTAACGGCTGAACAAAGCAGTACAGATTAAGGAGAGGACAACAGTTTTAGTTCAGTTTTAGTTGAGTTCTAGTTCAGTTCTAGTTCAGTTCTAGTTCAAATCTAGTTCAGTTCTAGTTCAGTTCTAATTCAGTTCTAGTTCAGTTCTAGTTCAGTTCTAGTTCAGTTCTACTTCAGTTCTAGTTCAGTTCTAGTTCAGTTCTAGTTCAGTTCTACTTCAGTTCTAGTTCAGTTCTAGTTCAGTTCTTGTTCAGTTCTTGTTCAGTTCTAGTTCAGTTCTAGTTCAGTTCTAGTTCAGTTCTAGTTCAGTTCTAGTTCAGTTCTAGTTCAGTTCTAGTTCAGTTCTAGTTCAGTTCTAGTTCAGTTCTAGTTCAGTTCTAGTTCAGTTCTAGTTCAGTTCTAGTTCAGTTCTAGTTCAGTTCTAGTTCAGTTGTAGTTCATCACTAGTTAAGTTCTACATCACTTCGAGTTCAGTTCTAGTTCAGTTCTAGTTCAAATCTAGTTCAGTTCTAGTTCAGTTCTAGTTCAGTTCTAGTTCAGTTCTAGTTCAGTTCTAGTTCAGTTCTAGTTCAGTTCTAGTTCAGTTCTAGTTCAGTTCTAGTTCTAGTTCAGTTCTAGTTCAGTTCTAGTTCAGTTCTAGTTCAGTTCTAGTTCAGTTCTAGTTCAGTTCTAGTTCAGTTCTAGTTCAGTTCTAGTTCAGTTCTAGTTCAGTTCTAGTTCAGTTCTAGTTCAGTTCTAGTTCAGTTCTAGTTCAGTTCTAGTTCAGTTCTAGTCAGTTCTAGTTCAGTTCTAGTCAGTTCTAGTTCAGTTCTAGTTCAGTTCTAGTTCAGTTCTAGTTCAGTTCTAGTTCAGTTCTAGTTCAGTTCTAGTTCAGTTCTAGTTCAGTTCTAGTTCAGTTCTAGTTCAGTTCTAGTCAGTTCTAGTTCAGTTCTAGTTCAGTTCTAGTTCAGTTCTAGTTCAGTTCTAGTTCAGTTCTAGTTCAGTTCTAGTCAGTTCTAGTTCAGTTCTAGTTCAGTTCTAGTTCAGTTCTAGTTCAGTTCTAGTTCTAGTCAGTTCTAGTTCTAGTTCTAGTTCAGTTCTAGTTCTAGTTCAGTTCTAGTTCTAGTTCAGTTCTAGTTCAGTTCTAGTTCAGTTCTAGTTCAGTTCTAGTTCTAGTTCAGTTCTAGTTCAGTTCTAGTTCAGTTCTAGTTCAGTTCTAGTTCAGTTCTAGTTCAGTTCTAGTTCTAGTTCATTTCTAATTCAGTTCTAGTTCAGTTCTAGTTCAGTTCTAGTTCAGTTCTAGTTCAGTTCTAGTTCAGTTCTAGTTCAGTTCTAGTTCAGTTCTAGTTCAGTTCTAGTTCAGTTTTAGTTCAGTTGTAGTTCAGTTCTAGTTCAGTTGTAGTTCAGTTGTAGTTCAGTTGTAGTTCAGTTCTAGTTCAGTTGTAGTTCAGTTGTAGTTCAGTTCTAGTTCAGTTCAGTTCTAGTTCAATTCCAGTTCAGTTCTAGTTCAGTTCTAGTTCAATTCTAGTTTAGTTCTATTTCAGTGCTAGTTCAATTCTAGTTCAGTTCTAGTTCAGTTTTAGTTCGGTTCTAGTTCAGTTCTAGTTTAGTTCTAGTTAAATTCTACTTCAATGCTAGTTCAGTTGCCTTCGTTAAAAATTACCAGCATTATTTATTTTCCAACTGTAGGGTGCCTTTTTTAGAAAACAATTTTACAAACCAAATAAAACACACCAATATAAGTACAGAAACCCCCACTACATTTTTTGGCGTGTGTCATTTGTTGATTTACAGGCAGTTGGGAAATTTTGTAACAAAACAACAACAAAAATTAAGACAGCAACCAAAAATTTAAACAAATAAAGAAAATATTTTTAAAATTTATTTTTATTTTCCTTTAAGTAGATAAAAGCCAGTTGTTAGTAACACAAATTTGTGTTAATTTTCTTTATCGTCTAAGAACATTAAATAGACTTTTCTTGTGAACAATAAATTAATTTTCTTTATTTTCAAAGCAAAAAAGGTCAAAACGCTTAATAGTTTGGCGAGGTTTTAAATTACAAATGTTGTCTTTGTCAACATTGCTTTGTCGTTTTTAAGTAAAAGAAATCAAAAGTGAACAATGAATAGTTAAAGGGAATTTTGACACCAGACAATCAGTAGACAGTGATTTTTGTTAGTTTTCCACGAAAATTTTTCTATGAACTTAATGAAACTTTCTTTATAGGTAAATAGTCTAGACCACAGTCTGATTTTTTGTCTACTGTCTATTGTCTATTGTATACCAATGATCAAGTCAACAGTCTAGACATGTTCTCTTCTTAGTTCTTGTTCTAGTTATAGTTCAGATTTAGTTCAGTTCTAGTTCAGTTCTAGTTCAGTTCTAGTTCAGTTCTAGTTCAGTTCTAGTTCAGTTCTAGTTCAGTTCTAGTTCAGTTCTAGTTCAGTTCAGTTCTAGTTCAGTTCAGTTCAGTTCAGTTCTAGTTCTAGTTCTAGTTCTAGTTCAGTTCTAGTTCAGTTCTAGTTCAGTTCTAGTTCAGTTCTAGTTCAGTTCTAGTTCAGTTCAGTTCTAGTTCAGTTTCTAGTTCAGTTCTAGTTCAGTTCTAGTTCAGTTCTAGTTCAGTTCAAGTTCAGTTCTAGTTCAGTTCTAGTTCAGTTCTAGTTCAGTTTCTAGTTCTAGTCAGGTTCTAGTTCAGTTCTAGTTCAGTTCTAGTTCAGTTCTAGTTTCAGTTCTAGTTCAGTTCTAGTTCAGTTCTAGTTCAGTTCTAGTTCAGTTCTAGTTTCAGTTCTAGTTCAGTTCTAGTTCAGTTCTAGTTCAGTTCTAGTTCAGTTCTAGTTCAGTTCTAGTTCAGTTCTAGTTCAGTACTAGTTCAGTTTCTAGTTCAGTTCTAGTTCAGTTCTAGTTCAGTTCTAGTTCAGTTCTAGTTCAGTTCTAGTTCAGTTCTAGTTCAGTTCTAGTTTAGTTCTAGTTCAGTTCTAGTTCAGTTCTAGTTCAGTTCTAGTTCAGTTCTAGTTCAGTTCTAGTTCAGTTCTAGTTCAGTTCTAGTTCAGTTCTAGTTTAGGTTCTAGTCAGTTCTAGTTCAGTTCTAGTTCAGTTCTAGTTCAGTTCTAGTCAGTTCTAGTTCAGTTCTAGTTCAGTTCATAGTTCAGTTCTAGTTCAGGTTCTAGTTCCAGTTCAGTTCTAGTTCCGTTCTAGTTCAGTTCTAGTTCAGTTCAGTTCTAGTTCAGTTCAAGTTCAGTTCTAGTTCAGTTCTATTCAGTTCTAGTTCAGTTCTAGTTCAGTTCTAGTTCAGTTTCTAGTTCAGTTCTAGTTCAGTTCTAGTTCAGTTCTAGTTCAGTTCTAGTTCAGTTCTAGTTCAGTTTCAGTTCTAGTTCAGTTCTAGTTCAGTTCTAGTTCAGTTCTAGTTCAGTTCTAGTTCAGTTCTAGTTCAGTTCTAGTTCAGTTCTAGTTTCAGTTCTAGTTCAGTTCTAGTTCAGTACTAGTTCAGTTCTAGTTCAGTTCTAGTTCAGTTCTAGTTCAGTTCTAGTTCAGTTCTAGTTCAGTTCTAGTTCAGTTCTAGTTCAGTTCTAGTTAGTTCTAGTTCAGTTCTAGTTCAGTTCTATTTCAGTTCTAGTTCAGTTCTAGTTCAGTTCTAGTTCAGTTCTAGTTCAGTTCTAGTTCAGTTCTAGTTCAGTTCTAGTTCAGTTCTAGTTCAGTTCTAGTCAGTTCAGTTCAGTTTAGTTCCGTTCTAGTTCAGTTCTAGTTCAGTTCTAGTTCAGTTCTAGTTCTCGTTACTAGTTCAGTTCTAGTTCAGTTCTAGTTCAGTCAGGTTCTAGTTATAGTTCAGTTTAGTTTCAGTTCTAGTTCAGTTCTAGTTCAGTTCTAGTTCAGTTCTAGTTCAGTTCTAGTTCAGTCTAGTTCAGTTCTAGTTCAGTTCTAGTTCAGTTCTAGTTCAGTTCTAGTTCAGTTCTAGTTCAGTTCTAGTTTCAGTTCTAGTTCAGTTCTAGTTCAGTTCTAGTTCAGTCTCTAGTTTCAGTCTAGTTCAGTTTCTAGTTTCTAGTTCGTCAGTTCAGTTCTAGTTCAGTTCTAGTTCAGTTCTAGTTCAGTTCTAGTTCAGTTCTAGTTCAGTTCTAGTTCAGTTCTAGTTCAGTTCTAGTTCAGTTCTAGTTCAGTTCTAGTTCAGTTCTAGTTCAGTTCTAGTTCAGTTCTAGTTCAGTTCTAGTTCAGTTCTAGTTCAGTTCTAGTTCTTAGTCGTCTAGTCAGTCTAGTTCAGTTCTAGTTCAGTTCTAGTCAGTTCTAGTTCAGTTCTAGTTCAGTTCAGTTAGTTCAGTTATAGTTCAGTTCTAGTTCAGTTCTAGTTCAGGTCTAGTTCAGTTCTAGTTCAGTTCTAGTTCAGTTCTAGTGCAAGTTATCCTATGGTCTAAACTTTAGAGTTGTCTAGAGCTTTAACCTTTGTGAAACCAAGACAGCGATAGGTACTCCATTATAATACAATATTTGTAACACTCTGTAGACTCTTTTAAGAGGCCTGTTCATTTTTGAATTGAACAAAATTATAAGTATGTATGTTATAAGATAAACGTGTTTGATTAAGCTCCAAACAAAACAAGTGGGTCAAAAACCGGTTTTAATTAAAGTTGCCAAGGGATGACTTTGTATTTTGCCAATAATACAAACTGATTGACTGTACTACCCACCATGCTATTAATAACAATAATTTCAAATACTAACTAAAGAACTTCTAGACAAACTAACTTTATCTTAAAAAATAATAATAATAAACAAACCAAGAATATTCCAAAGTATTTTTAAAATATTTTCCATTCAATTTTTCTTCTTTTACCGCAAAACAAATTTATTGCTATTGATAGTTAGTCCATTTAAAAAAAGAAATAAGCTTATCAATAAATTAATAAAATCTACTTATAGGTAATTTGCAAAACACAATAAAAACAAAAAGACCAAATATCATTATGGATTTTGATAATTTAATTGTATTTTACTAATAAACAAAAAATTTATTTTTTATAATTTCAGACTACGAGCGACATTGCACGAGAAAAGTTAAGGCAGTTAATAAAAATACAAATTTTTGGCTGAAATATTTTTAAATAAAAACAAGTCTTAAGAAAAAGATAAAAATTACAATAATACAATAAATAATTAAATAAATGGTGTTTTTTTTAAAAAGATTCAATAAGTTCAAATTAAAAAAGTGCCAATGAAATAGAAAAAAAGTGGAGAAAAGCAGAAGAACCGGCAGTTTTTTTATAATAATTCAAAAAGCAAAAAAATATATATAAAAATATATAATTAATACAATACTATGGACTCACGCGAACTATTACTTTTTCTGGCCTGCATGGGCCTGCTAGGTGGTTTACGTTTTACCTCTACCACCACCACTACCTCTTAGTGGCTGCCATGTCTATAGCGAATCAAGACTTAGAGCGTTATTTTCACTCAGCCAATAGAACACAAACTTTAGCCTCAGAGGAGCGCTAGCCATGGATGTCTATACATATGCCTTTCTCAATTACTCCTACATGGAAAACCAACAACTGCGTGTGGTCAACTATCAAGAGGAAAAGGCCCGTTATGGTGAGGGTTAAAATATTAACCGTACAAGGCAAGCTAATACACATTAGCACACCCGAAGATCCTAAAGATGATTCGGCCTGTTCGTCGAATTTGTTGGGTACCAATGGTACACCCATACCACCATATGGCATCTCCTGGATAGCCCTGGTGCGCCGAGGACGCTGTACTTTTGAGGAAAAAGTCAAAAATGTTTTTCTTAGTGGTGCAGCGGGTGTTATCATCTATAATGATAAGCCCGTTATGAATTTGGAAAAGATGCAGATTAAGGGTAATAAACACGTAAGTGCAAACAAAAAGAATTATTATTGTATTTAAAATGCGCATTTTTGTTAATACGTGTTGTATTTATTTTTGGATTTTATTGTGGTTTCTAGGTAATATAACAGCTGTGATAACTTATCAAGATTGGTCTAGAAATGGCCATGCGTCTTGATCAAGGGTTTGATGTTTCGGCCATATATAATAGAGGGACGTAGTGGTATGCGGCCTATAAATAGTTTGAATAGGTAAGTTTTTATAAAATGTTATAAAAACTTAAGATCTGAGAAGTGATCAATAACAATTCTAAACTAGAACTGACTAAGAACTGAACTAGAACTGAACTAGAATGAACTAGAACGAACTAGAACTGAACTAAACTGAACTATAACTGAAACTAGAACTGAACTAGAATGAACTAGAACTGAACTAGAACTGAACTAGAACTGAACTAGAACTGTAACTAGAACTGAACTAGGAACTGAACTAGAACTGAACTAGGAACTGAACTAGAACTGAACTAGAACTGAACTGAATGAACTAGAACTGAACTAGAACTGAACTAGAACTGAACTAGAACTGAACTAGAACTGAACTAGAACTGAACTAGAACAGAATTAGAACTGAAGTAGAACTGAACTAAAATGAACTAGAACTGAACTAGAACTGAACTAGAACTGTACTAGACTGAACTACAACTGAACTACAACTGAATACAACTGAACTACAAATGAAACTACAACTAAACTAGAACTGTACTAGAACTGAACTAGAACTGAAACTAGACTGAACTAGAAACTGAACTAGAACTGAACTAGAAATGAACTAGAACTGAACTAAACGAACTAGAACTGAACTAGAACTGAAAGAAATGAACTAGAATAGAACTGAACTAGAACTGAACTAGAACTGAACTAGAATGAACTAGAACTGAACTAGAACTGAACTAGAACTGAACTAGAACTGAACTAGAACTGAACTAGAACTGAACTAGAACTGAACTAGAACTGAACTAGAACTGAACTAGAACTGAACTAGAACTGAACTAGAACTGAACTAGAACTGAACTAGAACTGAACTAGAACTGAACTAGAACTGAACTAGAACTGAACTAGAACTGAACTAGAACTGAACTAGAACTGAACTAGAACTGAACTAGAACTGAACTAGAAACTGAACTAGAACTGAACTAGAACTGAACTAGAACTGAACTAGAACTGAACTAGAACTGAACTAGAACTGAACTAGAACTGAACTAGAACTGAACTAGAACTGAACTAGAACTGAACTAGAACTGACTAGAACTGAACTAGAACTGAACTAGAACTGAACTCGAACTGAACTAGAACTGAACTAGAACTGAACTAGAACTGAACTAGAACTGAACTAGAACTGAACTAGAACCTGAACTAGAACTGAACTAGAACTGAACTAGAACTGAACTAGAATGAACTAGAACTGAACTAGAACTGAACTAGAACGTACTAGAATGAACGCGAACTAGAACTGAACTCGAACTGAACTAGAACTGAACTAGAACTGAACTAGAACTGAACTCGAACTGAACTAGAACTGAACTAGAACTGAAATAGAACTGAACTAGAAACTGACTAGAACTGACACTAGAACTGAACTAGAACTGAACTAGACTGAACTAGAAATGAACTAGAACTGAACTAGAACTGAACTAGAACTGAACTAGAACTCGAACTGAAACTAGAACTGAACTAGAACTGAACTAGAACTGAACTAGAACTGAACTAGAACCTGAACTAGAACTGAACTAGAACTGAACTAGAACTGAACTAGAACTGAACTAGAACTGAACTAGAACTGAACTAGAACTAGAACTAGAACTGAACTAGAACTGAACTAGAACTGAACTAGAACTGAACTAGAACTGAACTAGAACTGAACTAGAACTGAACTAGAACTGAACCTGTGGACATAACAAATT
>NW_023995815.1:0-10000 GCF_015586225.1 Lucilia sericata
GAGATAGCTGAAAGTTAAATCAAGTCAAGCAATGAACCCTTTTCACTAGAAATACGAAAATTCATGAGGATATTGAAACCTGATTCGTAAGCAAGAATTTACCGCTGACCGACACAGTTAAGGGAAAAGCATAAGCACGAAATGAGCCCTAAGGCCCCACTGGCTACTTTCTAACTTTTTTCTTGGACCAGCACTCAAGGGATGGCCCATACTTATGCAGTATATTGTGTTAGAACTAGGAAAATAGGTTGTGGGAGGGAGGATAAGGGAGGAGGATAGAAAAATGTATTCAACATACGAACGTCGAAAGGCTAAAAAATGCATTCTCAGTGTAATATGTTGAGCGGTCCACTGGCCAATCGATCACAAAAATATACGGATATCGGGAACAAGTTCCCTAATTCAGAGGAACACATTCCATTATAATGGTACAGAGAAATATACCACACGTTGCGACGATGTTTCAGAGAATCAATAGAGTTGGATACCCTGCTGTTGCCCATAAGTACTTTCGCCCACTCCGCGGTCGAGAAGCTCCAAAATAGACGGTCCTTGGGCAAAAAGAGGTAATGCTCTGGAAACGTTGCTAGATATTCTTCCTATTGTATGGATATAAGATGTAAGGCGGCATTTACAGCATAATGGCTGTTAACTTTAGGGGAACTGATCAACGACGGCAATATGAAACGTCATCAAACTGGACTCATTAAAAACGGACATGATCGCATACCAAACACAAAATACGACGAAAAATGTAAAACACTGAACACTGATCACAGCTAGAATACCATGGTCAAGAGAAATTTTATAGCAAATACTAGGGTTCTATAGTTGAAACGAAAAGTCGACTTTTCGACTTTTTGCATTTAGTTAAAAGTCGACTTTTCGACCTTTCGACTTTTTGCATTTTATGAAAAGTCGATTTTTCGACTTTTTTCATTTATTTAAAAGTCGACTTTTAGACTTTTCGACTTTTAGTATTTTATAAATGGTCGACTTTTCGACTTTTTTAGACTTTTCAGCTTTTTCTGACTTTTTTCGACTTTTGCCGACTTTTTTCGACTTTTTTTCGACTTTTTCCGACTTATTCCGACTTTTTCCGACTTTTTTCGACTTTTCGACTTTTTCCGACTTTTCGACTTTTCGATTTTTTACGACTTTTTGACTATTTTCGACTTTTTCTCGACTTTTTTCGACTATTTATTGACTTTTTTCGAGTTTTTCCGACTATTTTAGAGTTTTCCACTTTTTTAAAATTTTTTCGACTTTTCGACTTTCTTCGACTTTTTTCGATTTATCGACTATTTTCGACTTTTATTTACAAAGTCGACTTTTCGACTTTTTTTATAGACGATAGTCGAGTTATCGACTTTTTTGGAACAAAATAGTCGACTTCGACTTTTCGACGTTTTTCGACAAAAAGTCGATTGTTCGATTATTCGAAAGTCGATTTATAGAACCCTAGCAAATACCAGTTGGAATCAATAGCTAAAAGGTTGGCTCAAGACTGCTAGACAAAACGAGCCTGGGGTTCTATATTGAATACCTAGAAACAGAAATATACCATCGAAACTCGTGAAAGTTAGCCTGATGAATGCAAAGTTGGCTATTGTAAAGGTGGATGAAACCACAAAGACCCTAACTGAAGTAAAATGAGAAGCTTGCTCAAAATCATGGTTCGTATTCTAAATGGACACACAGGATTACGGGCACAACTATACAAAATTGGATGAGCGGATTCAGACAAATCTAAATAACAATTTCCTTGTTATTGGCTGGCATTCGTCAAAATGAGATCCATATATATTGGGGAGCCATATTATTTCGGATATAACATCTCTCACGAACAGTGATTGGAAAATTCTTAGGAATTACGTTGAAGAAAATGAATGAATCACACAATAATCACTAAATAAGGTTCCATCACAACAGACCCGATAGTGGTATGCGAGTATTTTTTCGGATTTGACATCTGGACACGCTGCACTTGTGCTAGTAGGATCCAAATTTAAAACATTAACTCAAAAACACATCTCCCACTAGATCTGTGAAACTTTATTGAAAACGATTACAAATTTTACGATTTATTCCCTTTTTTTCCCTATTTCTCAATGTGTTACAAACGAAATGACCAAAATCAATATGCCCCCATAATTTTGTATAATTCTTGTTTAAAAATTGTCTATAAAATTATTTGCAATTTAAACAAGTGTTATAAACAGTTCATATCTTAGCCAAAAGAACGTATACAGTTGAATGATTTTTATAAAAGTGACATTGTAAGTGACAGTAATAAATTGTGGTTGTTGTTGTTGGTTTATTATTAACAAAACTTATGATGGAACACAATGAAAATTTATGAGTAAAAAAAAAAAAATATTGAATTTTATGATTGCTAGGGGGAACATTTTTATATCTTAACCTATTTCTAAGTTTATTTTGGAGTAATTTTTTGTTTGTGTGTCAGTAACTCTTAAGTGGCTGGACTGAAATTTGGAACATACGGGAAACGTTTTTTTTTTTTTTTATTTTTCGAAATTTGGATCAGAATGCAGCAAGAAATGAGTAAAAAGGACAATGTTTCTGAAATATTTATTACTAAAGTAACGTTTGGAAAGTTAGTACTTAACGGGAAAAACGGGTAAAAAAGGGAGTTCTGAATGACATATAGACAAAATATGGTAAATATTAATATTTAATGAAGTAAAAATGAACTCACAAATATACTGTTTATGGATAATTCAAATTAAACGGGTAATTATTAGTTGTTTGGTACTATTTTTTTGGTACCTTTTTATACGTTGTTGTAACTAAAATCTAAGTTTCAGTTGAGTTGACGATTAGGATTAAATAAGTGCTTGATTCGTCATCGCAGAACAGATAAGTATTTGGTACTTTTTTGAAGTTCGAACATTTAGAGGGTAAAAAATGCGTAACAAATGATTTTAGTACTTTTTTTTCAAACAAAACATACACAGTTTGGAATTTTTGGTACTTTTTCCCTTTTCAAATAATACTTTTTTGTAATGATAATTTAGAAAGAGAGACTTTAATACTTTTTCGTTCTGAAATTGAATGAAATTCTATAAGAGAAAACTTTTTGGTACTTTTTGGATTTTTTTATGAAATTGAACCTATACATGTATAATTTAACATGTAGTTGACTAAGTGAATTAGAATCTAGAACATTCAGGGACTTGAGTGAATGCGTATCTATAAAAGGGAACTTTTTGGCTTTTCAAAAGGTACTTTTTGGATTGTTTTTATAATATTGAAGCTAGAAACATAAACTTTGACATGCAGTGTCCCGAATGTGAATGGGAATCTATAAAAGTAGGCAATTTGGTACTTTTTATACCCTTCACTTTCGTGGGAAGAGTATCTATATGTTCGTCATTTCCTTTGTAATTTCTATAATATAATTTTCCGATCCTATAAAGTATAAACATACACAGCAAAAACTTACATTGAAAACAAAGTTCGAACATAATATGTCTTGGTTTAAAAGTAAGTACTTACATAATATATTATTAGTATGTTATTACTATACCCATTCTAAGTAATACAGACAGTATGTAGTAGTAATTGAAAAGTAGGTTGTTGAGTAAGTACAAGTCCAAAAACCATATTTTTGCTGGGTATGTATGTATATTCCGAGACTTTATACAAGACGGAGTCGATTTAGCCATGTACGTCTGTCAGTCTGTATGTATGTTGAAATGAATTTTCAGAAGACCTCAGATATCTGCGAGACCGCGTCGTTAATAATTCTATTAAACATGTTTTCGAGAACTTTCCTATTAAAAATCAGCATAATCTATCCATAAATAACGAAGATGTGAGCAAAAATCCGAGACAACCTCTGAAAAACGTCTTTAAAAATGAGTGCATGATTGACATGATTGTGCATGATTGACAAAAAGAACAACAACATACAACTTCATATGGTAAATTTTGTTCTTGTACTTAGTTTGCTTGTTTATAAAAACAAAACAGAGCAAGAACATCACGTTATGTATGAATGTTTTATTATTGCCAAAATCAGAGATGGAAAATTGTGTGTGGGAAACTAAGTAGGACTATTTCTTGGTACTTTTTCTTTCTTTAATTGGTACTTTTTGAGTTTTATTATTAAACCTATTAAACATGATATTAAGCATGTAGAGCCTGGAGTGAGTGAAAACCAATAAAATGGGACTTTTTGGTACTTTTTCCTTTCTCAAAGAAACATAAAATTAAACAGTCAAAGTCTTAAGTGAATGAAAATCTACAGGAAAGGATTTTTGGATCTTTTTCTTTCTTCAACTGGTACTTTTTAAACATGTAATGCCCTGCGTTTTTTAAAATGTACTATTTGTCATATTGTACTTAGTTTGCCTGTTTATAAAAACAAAACAAAGCAAGAACAACGCGTTACGTATGAATGTTTTATAATTGCCAAAATCAGAGATGGAAAATTGTGTGTGGGAAACTAAGTAGCACTATTTCTTTGTACTTTTTCTTTCTTTACTGAGTTTTCTATAATGTTGAACCTAGAAGCATAAAATTAAACAGTTAGAGTCCGGAGTGAATGAAAATCTATGTATATGAAATAACTTTTGGTTATTTTTCGTTTTCCAACTGGTACTTTTTAAGCACGGAAAGCCCAGCGTAAATGAGAATCTATAAGAGGAGACTTTTTTCGTTCTTCAAAAGGTACTTTTTGCGTTTTCTATAATTTTAAACCTACAGAGAGGGAAAAATAAATTTACATGCCTGGTACCAAATTGAAACCAAACTGTTTATAATTTATCAATACCATCCGTTGTCAAAGCATATACACACGTACGACAAAACTATGTAATGTTGACAACATTGCAACAATTCGTTGTCGAAATCTAAATTTTATACACATCCGTTGTCTAAATGTTAACAAACGTGGTAAGCTCACTATTGACAAACAATCCGTTGCCAATAGTGAGCTTGCCACGTATGTTAACATTTAGACAATGGATGTGTATAAAATTTAGATTTCGACAAAGAATTGTTGCAATCTTGACAACGTTGCGTTGTCAACATTACATAGTGTTGTCGTACGTATGTATATACTTTGACAACGGATGTTATTAAAAAAACTATAAACTCTTTGGTGTCAATTCGGTACCAGGCGTGTATATTTCCTTTTCCCTCTGTGTACAAACATAAAATTAAACATTAAGGGTCCTGAGTGAATGAGAAGTTATATTAACGAATTGTTAGTACTTTTCCATTCTTCAACTGGTACTTTTTGATTTTTCTGCGAAATTGTGCAAAAATTAAGACATATAATAGGGATCATAATGGAATGAAAATCTATAGGAGTGAATTTTTGGTATTTTTCGTTTTATGAAACCAAAAGCCATACAATTAAACGTACACGTTTCCAATTGAATGAGGAATTGTTTTGTATTTTTAACAAATTTAGTTTTTATGTTGGTACTATTTTCAATTTCCTTTAGAAATACTTATTTATATATTATTATAAAATATCACTTCATATAAGTTTTCATTATGATTTACAATTTAGGGCTTTTACTACATTTAAATTTCCACAAAAAACCCTTTTTTTCATAAACAGACTGTTAATGTTTTCATGATTAAATTTTAAATGTGTCTTTGTCGTAATTAAGTGTTTAAACGTGTTATTATATTAAACAAAATGTTTATGTAATTAATTTAATGCTAAGAATAAATAGTATGTCTTAGTCACCGCAGACATGATGGCGTATACTTGATATTCTCATATGAAATTAAATAAATATTAAGTATACGCACTCTGTAAGCTTATGAATGTCTTAATTACCAAATAGATTAAAAACTAGTGAAATCGTAAGTTATATACTTAATTATATTAAAAAAGAAGTTTATAAAATGTTTATAATATGTGTATTGAGGGAAGTTTTCAAAAGACGGTCTTTTACAGGAATATGGGTCATTTATGGCAGACGAACTAAACAGAATTTGAGATTGATTGATTTATTACTTTTTTAAGGTTATCAATTGTGTAACGATTTTCAATTTCAAATACATCTTATCAGCTTCAGCTTCCCAGATCCTAACGTTTGGAGCTTATAATGTTTTAAACCGAAAGACAGACAGACAGATAGTTGGACGGACATGGTTTAGGATCTAATAATAACTCTTAATTTAATGGGTGGGTGGTTATAAAAAGGAATATATTAGGTTTTTCTTTAGCACAAAAGTTGACTTAAAACATTTGGCAAATAAACATAGAATAAAATTCCTAAAAAAATATTTCATTTAATGAAACTGTTTCTTTTAATTATCAAATAAATATTTTCTTTTATTTAGCATTCTTTTAACTTTAAATCCTTTAACCAACAAATAAATTTTCTTTTATTTCAGTTAATGGTTTATGCCTACTTGTACATTCTCTTCTCAGGTGAGTTAATCTTTCTCTATAACATTTAAACTTTATGTTTTAAAATTTTAGTTTAAATTTCAAAAGAACATTTGATATTTTTTTTTGTTTAATACCTTTTTAAAAATTATCCTTTTAAAATTGTTTGCTTAACAAAGAGAAGACAGATTTTAATAAATTTATGCTAAAAGAACTTTTAAATATTTTTGTGGATTCAGAAAACATGCAAGGACAAAAGAAAGGAATAAGAAATGTTGGAAATTTAAAGGAATTTGTTTATGAGAAAATAACCTTTTACAAAAACAAAAGAATTTCTGAAGACTTTAGAAACCTTGTGGGAAAGTCTTTTGAAGTGAATTTATAATTTGTGGGATTTTATTTAATAAAAAGGTTTTAAAAACCTTAATTTACACTATGTGGAGTTTTCAACTTATTAAAGAGTTAAATGGTCCAATTTTAGCAAATATTTAAGAAAAATTAAAAAAAAATTTAAACATTTAAAAAGTGTGGAACGAGCGGCTTTGCAATCTAAGCCAAATAACTTCAACTCTAAAAGGGTTTTTCTAACCTTCACCTTCGTGATAAGGGCGTAATAAGTTTGTCATTCTCTTTGTAACTTCCATATGTATAAATATTTTGGATCCTTATTGCCATGTCCGTCTGTCTGTCTGTTGAAAACAATTTTCTGAAGAAGTAGATTATCCTCTGGATCCAAATCTTCAATAATTCTATCAGACATACTTTCGAAAAGTTTGCTATTTAAAATCAACCAGATCGGTCCATAAATAACGGAGATATAAGCAAAATTCCGAAAGAGGCCATGAAAATTAAGTTTTATTGCGTTGTTGTTGTAATAGTTCGACTATAGCTGATAGTTCATTCCTGGAGAAAAAGTTATCGGTTGATGTTTTTCCTAATTAAGTCTTTAAACATATAATTATATTAAACAAAATGTTTATATAATTAATTTAACGCTAAGAATAAAAAAATGTCTTAGTCACCGCAGACATGATGGCGTATACTTGATATTTTCAAAAGAAATAAAATAAATATTAAGCATACGCACTGTAAGCTTTTGAATGTCTTAATTACCAAATAGATTAAAAACTAGTTTAATGAAATCATAAGTTTGGGGGTTATAAAGAATCGAAAGAAGCCATGAAAATGTTATCGAAAAATTCGGAAACAATGACCGCCCAGCAAAAACTGGGTAATAGCTTGTACATTACATTACCAGTTACTTTTCAATGACTACTACTTACGATATGCATTACTTTTAAGTACTATTATAATGTCTTGCTTATAGCCAGATACGTAAGTACTTTGTTTTGAGTTTTGCCATTTTTATTTGCACATTTTATTTGATCGCACCGAAAGAAAATAATTTTTCAGGTGTGAAAACCATTATTTCACGCACAATACAATAACTAAGAAGTGCTGTTGTGAGTAGGACAGCGAACTAATGGACAAGATTCGTATTCAGTTTGAAAAAATTTTTGTGGTTTTTAAATCAAAACAACTGTTTAACTTCTTATTTGCAAGTACTTATTTAAGTAGTTATTTGTAAGCACACTCGCCTCCAATGTCATCACCGTTTTAAAATAATGAGTTTAAATGTGCTAATAAATAAGTAGTATAATTACTTTTCCATGTATGGTTTTGCTGAGAACATGCAGATTCATGTCATTGTTCGTCTCTGGTTGATAGTTCTTTCCAGGGGGAAAAACTTTTGTTTGATACAGCTGTCACTGAGTTGACAATCTTTGACGGAATAAGACTCGGATCGTTTCGGAGCAAAGATCTAATTGTCATAGGAACAAGCTTCATTGTTATTCCGATTCATAGAAGACAGCGGATTCGATTAAGCTATGTCTGTCTGTCAGTCTGTTAGTCTGTCCGTCCGTCCGTCTGTATGTTTGTTGGAATCAATTTTCTGAAGACCCCAGATATTTTTTTGATCCAAATCTTCAACAATACTATCAAATATGCTTTCGAGAAGTTTCTTATTAAAATTCAGCTCAATCGCTATATAAATAACGGAGATATGAGCAAAAATTTGAGACAACCTCTAAAAATTTCATCCAAAACTAGAATTTTTGTGCATGCTTAGACAAAACGATAAAACAGCAACAACAACGTACAGCTTCATAAGGTAAAAAGGTAAGAAAAGAAGTTTCTTATTTAAACTCAGAAAAATCGTTCCAAAAATCTGACACAACCTCTAAAAATTTCATCCAAAATAAGAATTTTTGTGCATGCTTAGACAAAACGAAATGACAACAACATACAGCTTCATAAGGTAAATGTTGTTCTTGTACTAAAGAGTAAGAATAGCAAGTTACGTATTAAGCTGCGTGTTGTTGTTGTTTTGTTAATGCCAAAATCAGGGATGGAAAATAGTGTGTGGAAGATTATGCAAGAATAGGTAAAACATTAAAATTAAATAATAGGGTGTTATATGTAAGTCTGGTATCAAGGATTACTTTTTGATACTTTTTCGTTCTTTGAAGGGTTGGTTTAGTTGGTTGGACACATATGTACATATTCTGTAAAGTGTAACATAACAAAATGTTGTGTAACAAAGTGTTATATGTTAGATTTGAAAGCATACTTCAAGGCATTAACATTATAGCAGCCTAATAGAAACACTCTAACTTGTTAAACAATTTAAATTTAGTATCAATGCTAAAGATTAACACTTTTGACCTTAGAATAAAATACTCGTAAATTTTTATTATACAACCAAAAATTCACAGATTTTTAAGCAAAAATACTTATTTCCCTTAACAAAATGACAACTTAACGTTTCCATTTTACAATATGTTAATTTATTTTAAGCCAATTATAAACCAATTAATTAAAAAAAAAAGAAAACAAAGAGAAGTGATATAAAACAGTAACACCTCACCCAAACTGTAACTTTCATAAATTTTCGATTTTATTTTTTTGTTTATGTTTACTAAAGGAAAATGGTCCTTCGAAAATATGGAGAAAAAAAACTTTTGTACTTAAATTTTTATTTTGTATTTTTTTAACGGTAATTGTTAAGGCATAAAAACTTTTATGATTTTTTTTAAACAAAACTTTTGAAAAGGTTTACTTTTGTTTGTAAATAGCCGACGAATGTAATTTTATGTTAAGATTTCAAGGTAGTTATTGAGAGGTTTGTTATTAAAAAACTTTTATTAATTTAAAAATAAATTTATTAATTTATTATTTAAGTTTCAGTTAAACAATATTTGTTTGAATGTATAGTTAAAATTTTTTTTTATAATTTTTATTTAAAATTTTTATATATTTTTAATTTGTTTTTATACATTTTTTTTTATTTATAATGTTACAATTTTTTTAAATTAATTTATTTATTTGAAATATATTTTTCCATTAAACTTTCATTTGTTTTTCAAATTAGCACACACTTGAATTATTTTCCGTTTTTATTTTTTGTTTACCGTTTCTAATTGACCAACGCGAAGTAATGTTTAAAACTGAAACTTTTCACAGGATGTGGAGTGCTTTTATAGTCGCCAGCTTGGCAACAAAGATGAAAGTGAAGTTAATCGACGAAAATAAACAGAAATGTCCTGTTGTTAGTGATAA